>NC_082689.1:89904962-90206058 GCF_949987515.2 Delphinus delphis
CTTCCTGGAGACCTTGAGCATAAAAAATATATTTTAATTAAAAAAGTAGTCAATATTTGTGCTGAATAGTAGACAAAGCCAAATTTGGATTAAGGTAATTTTTTCTCAGTGTATCAGAAAGAAATTGTGAAATGAAAAGTATAATATAGAACTTGGAACAAAGAAGAGAAAGTAGAATTTGAAGGTATAAAGGAAAACTTTAATAGTAATTATTGATAAAAGCATTAATACTTTTTATATATTGATCTTGTATTCAGATACGCTGGTAAACTTTTTAAAAAATAATCCTTATTTATTTAAATTTACTAATTTATTATTTTGGATTTTCTACGTAGATAATAATAACACCTGCAAATAACAAAAATATCTTCACTTCTTATTCTTTTACTTTGACTTTCACATAAATATATGAAGATATTCATAATAGTTCGTAATAGCAAAAAAAAAAAGGAAAAAGCCTCATTCCATCAGTGAAGGAATAAATTAATAAAAGGTATGATGAAATGCTATATAACACTTAGAAACAGTAAACTGACTTGTAAATAGCAGCATAGATGGATTTAAAAAAAATAATATTGAGGAAAAACTGTTGCCAAAGAAGACCTGTGGTGGGATACACTTTAATATAATATCTTAGAGCAAGCATTCAATATTATTCATGGTGTGTGGATTTTACACATACTAGTAACAGCAAGGAAATAGATTAGAAACATTCACCTTACATATGTTATAACGAATATTTGTTGGAAAAGGAAACAGAACTGGGAATGGAGGATAAAGTGTATAAAAATAAAAAATAAAAAGTGGGTTATTACTTGGACCAGTGAAGAAATTATGCTACCAACTAAGGAATATTGATTCAAACAATGCAATTCTTCACACCTAAAGTTTGGGGCAACAATGAAAAACTAAAAAGAAAAGAAAAAGAAAAACCAGTGTTATCACATTGACTCTGCCCTTTCTGGAAGACACTGCTGAGAAAGTGAGATGTGTGCTTTTACTTACTTTTATTATTTAAAAAATAGTGACAGTGGGCCCTCCTCAGGTTAAACTCTAAGAAATGTCCTTGCGTGCTTTGTGGGGTCATACTGTGGGGATAAATGGACAATTTCTCATTAACAACTTCAACACTTAAAGAAGTGGAATTCATAGTGCTGATTCTCACAGTGCTGTCTGATAATAAAGTCTTGACCATGAAGCACAATTCGGTGATGGCCATTATGTGAGCAACAGCGTGAAAGGTGCCAAGTTTCCTTGCTGTGGCTTGCTGAATATTACCTGTTTGTACCAACTCGAAAAGAATGATATGCAAGAAATATATATAAATTCAGAAGAAAAAGGCACCATCTCATGGAATTGTCTAAAACTAACAAAAGTAGTAGAGCAGCCAAAACTTACGTCTAAGTAAAGTAAGACTTATCTCCATGAATTGGAAGGAGGGGTTTCTAAACTGAAGTCTTGCATAGAATAAGCTTTATTTCAGACCTGCGGTACATGACTTTTAGAACAGGAATTTCATTGTATTTGTGGATTTTGTCTTGTTAACTTTCTGACTCTAAGGGAAAAATATAGTCATGACAAGGAAGGTCTGGGCACACCACTTGTGTTCAGTATCAGGGGTACCAATGTTCTACCGCCTACGGAGTTGTTTGCAACCAGTTTAACTTCTGTCTGTCAAATAGTGTTTGTAGTCATTGGCTGGTATGATATTTTCTGGGGATTTTGGATGCCAGGATTAAGTCACTGCCAAAGCTCTACTCATAAACAATCTGGCCTGGGACTGTTGTTTCCCCAAGGGCTGCTCCTTGTGAATCCAGGAGGAAAACAACAGGTCTTGTTGATCAGTAGATGGAATCAAATACAGCTGAAGGGCAGCCTCTGGGACACATGGACATTTTGCTTAGATAACTCTAACTAGCTGCCTCTTCTGTACAAACTCCACTTGTCAAAATCTCTGACCTGGATAAAATCTCCTTTATGCTCAAAATTAGGGAAGGAAGATTGAAAGACCAGTGTTACGGACTGTGATCCTTAAAGTTCAGTCTGCAGACTACCTACTTTAGATTCACAGAGACATGCTGATTAAATATTCAAATTCTTGGGCCTTACTTAAGACCAACTAAATTCTCTGAAGTAGGTACCCAAAACACATTTTAACAAGTTCTTCACAAGCTCGAGTTCTAAGCTAGAGGATTTTAACAATAATTCAGTTTTCTTAATAATTCTTTATTATTTCTCATTAGGAGGAGTTCTAGTAGAGGATTCAAAAGTCATTGATTTTTAAAATTATAAATACAATATGGGCCTTCGTGTTATAAGGATCCTTCCTGAATGGAAATCAGCCTTTGAATCCTTGTCCCATTGTGCAGTGATCTGTTTCCATGTGTTAAAGAATAATGAGTAAATTCCATAGGGTAGAAACTATGGATTTCAAATACCACGTGTAAAATGAGTAAATGTTTTTAATATGTGAGAATTCAGAAACTTTTTAAACAAATGTCATAGGGTGATATTTTGATTGAGCCTACTGTTGGTTCAGAAAGAATTCTGGCCAGGGTATGCTGTTGCATTTCCAAACTTAGTTATTCAGGAGTTAGTGGCTTAGCTTTGGAGGACCACTCCATGAAACTAGGAGGATCCTAAAAAGATCATTAGAGGAAGATAAAATAGACCAGTCTTCTAATGTAAGGCATGTCTTACCTCTTAGAGCTAAACTGAGCATGCCCAGGTGTTCTACTTCCCTTATTATTTAACAAAAATAAAGCAATACTAATAAGAAAAATTAAATCAAAATAGACAGTGTATTCAATAAAAAGAAAATGAATTAAAATGAAATTTTATAGATGTAAAAAGTTACTTAGCTAAGAGAATTTCATAATGCTAGGAGAAAGATAATACAGTGTGAAAAAATCTAAAATGGAGAAGAATAAAATAGAGCAATAAGATAAAAAAGAAAACTACCTGTGAAAACCAAAAATAAACTCAAATAGAGTTTTTAAGAAAGACTAGAAATTTAAATAGTAACATAACAAGATAAAAATATAGGAACAGGAATCACTTATAAGGATATAGGCTAAAAGAAAAATCTGAAGAAAATCTTCTTGGTCTTCTTCTTCTTCATGAGCCCTCCCATGGTTTAGGGCTCCCCAGGAATATTCCCCTGAGCTCCAGACTTGAATGGCAGAGAAAGAACCTTAAAAATTTTATCTCAGGTCGGGGACAGAGCAGGTTGATATTGTGTCCCACACCCTCTAAACACACCAACGTAAGTCTTTTTCATCTGCTCTGCCCCCAGGACTCTTACGTTCCTGCAAAAAATTATCTCCAACAATAGACCCACAATGAAAACTTTTGAAGAATCTTTTGCAGATATTATTGGTATAGTAGCTATTTTTTTTAGAATTGTCTGAAATAGTCTTTGATTTTATTACTTATTGAACTACAACTACATATGGAGCAGCTATAAAACCAAGATTTTCTAGCATAGCCACCATTTCAAAGGTTATACCATTTGGCAGATAGAGTCAGACCATGTGCTCCAAATTGGGGTTATAAGATATGAACACCTTAACCCCATACTGAAAAATAAAAAACAAAAAAGGTCAGCAATTTGACCTGAATAGCAAAATTTATTTGCTATTTACTTTATTTAAATACATTAAGACTAAACCTCAAAACAAATCTACAAGGTACATATTATTAGTTCCCATATATATTAGAAAATGAAGATATAAAGAAGTTAACTAAAATGTCTATGATAACATACCTAGAAAACGCTGGCAATCACATTTGGTTTTAGGTCTCCATGACCCCAAACCAATGTTCTTTTCTCAAAGATACATACTTCTGCATGCTTTCTAGTTTTCTAAATGAAGGCAGCCCCTGCTACCAAGCATTTACAATTTCATTCTCCACAGAACATTTCTTAAATCCCCTTCTCTCAGGCTACATAAGGAATGTGATCTAATAAAATTGAGAATAGTGAATATAGGAATACAAATTAAATGTGACATATCAAAAACTGAACTTATATTAGGGTATTTAAAATTTTCCTACTAGACAAAAGTAAAGTTGCTTTATAGGTGAATTTAAATGTCATGCTTTATTCAAACTGGATTTTAGAATGTGTACATAATAATGTTGGGTTTTAAATTAAAGTAAACTTTGTTTTACTGAAACTGTATGAACATAGACAGATACTTGTTAAATAATAAGGAAATCTCCACAGTCCATTTTTTACTAAGCCTTACACATATGTGGGAGTTGTTTTCTGTTCTGCAGTATTACATGGTTTGTTTATTAAAACACATTGCTAAAATACCACATTTATTACCGTAATTCTAGCTAATTTTAAATTAATGTGTCTACTTTTGATAGACTTAATTTACATCAGACAAATGAAATTATTGCCATGTTTTCATATAAATTCTCAGGCATTATTTCAGTTTGTTTATTGATGCCTGATACCTGAACTGGTAATTTTTTTTTTTTTTTGCTTCTAAGAAATATTCATATTGCTCTGCCTCTTTCTGCACTTGCACTTTTTATTGTATATTTTAAAAACACTAGTTGTAAACTACATGGCAAGTTAATTAATCAAGCTTTGTACAGTAAAATATAAAGTCACAGTTTTGGATGTTTACTAGTTACAAAAACACGCTAATGGTACATAATTGCATTTCACATCTTATAGCACACTTCAGGCTCTTAAATGAGGAAGTATCACCCTCCATACTCCAGAGGGGCCATTTCTTCTTAAAAGGAAGTTTGATGTACAAGTTTTCTTCCAAAAAGATTTCAGCAGAAAATATAGTATACTGAAAGGGGCAAAATACAGCTTTTTGCTCTCTCTAAATATACATCATTAATGTCAGCTGTTTAAAAATGGATGTCTCTGAGCCAGTTTGCAGCATGTTTTATGGCTGCAAAAGTGTTTAGTGTGGATATGTCAGAATATGATTTGTCTTTGACACCAGATGCTGCCTGTGACGTTTTGTGGCGAGAGAATAATGAAGGGAAGCTGCTGCATAGATTCTGTTCATTAGGCTTTTCATTTTAATCAGGTCACAGTTGCAGACGTTCTGACAAGGCTAGTGCCACTCCTGTACTGATCCAAGGATTATCATGTTTGATGGACAGTAAGCATTCCACCTCAACATCATTTGGGCTGATGACTTCAGTTTATGGTTTGCTCATGCAGCATTTGTTTTTTGGTTGTTTGTTTTTTTTTAACATCTTTATTGGAGTATAATTGCTTTACAGTGGTGTGTTAGTTTCTGCCGTATAACAAAGTGAATCAGCTATATGTATACATATATCCCCATATCTCTTCCCTCTTGCATCTCTCTCCCACCCTCCCTATCCCACCCCTCTAGGTGGTCACAAAGCACCGAGCTGATCTCCCTGTGCTATACGGCTGCTTCTCACTAGCTATCGATTTTACATTTGGTAGCATATATATGTCTCTCACTTCGTCCCAGCTTACCCTTCCCCCTCCCCGTGTCCTCAAGTCCATTCTCTACGTCTGCATCTTTATTCCTGTCCTGCCCCTAGGTTTTTCAGAACCTTTTTTTTTTTTTAGATTCCGTATATATTCCATATATATGTGTTAGCATATGGTATTTGTTTTTCTCTCTCAGTCTGTCATACAGAGTGAAGTAAGGCATCATTTGTTTTTATATTAGAATATGAGAGGGGTGGAAGAGTTCACTGAGTAATTTGCTTTTGCAGATTAATTCAATACAAGGAGAACACTCACATTTTCCCGTCGCTTGTCAACTCGTCTGTTAACAAGAGGGGAGAACTGATACATTTGCAAGTAAATACGTTCAACTTCTTAAGTTTGAAGATGGTTATTTAAATAGCTTCTAAAAGACCAGGACATTTCTAATTTGAAAGCTGGTGTAATATGATGAAAAGGGAAGAGTTGAGATCAACTGCTAAAACTAGTAGGGATTAAGGATAGCAATACCTCATAGCTAGAAATTTGCATACAGCTAAGAAATAATTACTTCTTCTTAACACATTGCAGTCAAATCTGAACATTCTACTCAACACCTTTTGACTTATCTGCGTTACGAGGTAGCTTAATCTTCATTACCTGGAAACACTGATCTTTCCCCTCTACTTCACTCTTCCTAAGTAGGAAAATCCAACTATTCTAATGGTTTGAGACTCATTTTCTCCACTCAGTTATAAGCTTTGCACTGTCACCTTTCATTACTAGCTTACCAAAATGTATTTATTATGTATGTATGCCTACGCTTTCTCTATTTTTTCTTTATTTCTGTTATTATTTTCTGTTAGATTATTTAATGTTGTCACAAACTTATTCTCTACTTCTCTCTTAGTGAACTTGATTCAAAAAGGTACTGGCCACAAAAATTACAACAAATTAATTGTAGGTATAAATATCAGAGCTAAAACTATATAATGCTTAGGAGAAAATATAGGAGTAAATCTTTGTCACTTTGTGTTAGGTGATCCTTTCTTAGGTATGACACCAAAAGCACAAATGACAAAAGAAAAACATAGATGGCATTCTTTCAAAATGAAAAACTTTTGTGCTACAATTAATACCGTTAAAAAGTGAAAAGGCAGCCCACGGATGGGAGAAAATATTTGCAAATTATCTACCTGATGAGGGACTTTTATTCAGAATATGTAAACAATTCATAACTCGGTAATAAAAAGACAAACGACCCACTTAAAAATGGGCTACACATCTGAATAACTATTTCTCCAGGGATGTACAAATGGCCAATAAGCACATGAAAATATGTGAAAACACGTTTAGCATAATTAGTCATTAAGAAAATGCAAATCAAAATCACAGTGATATACAATTTTGCACCCACTGCACCCACTATAATAAAAGAGACCAACAATACGTGTTGGCAAAAATGTGGAAAAACTGAAACCCTCATACATTGCTGATGAGACTGTAAAAGGTGCAGCCACTTTGGAAAACAGTCTGGCAGTTGCTCAACATGTTAAATAGATAGTTACTATATGAGTCAGTGATTCCACTCTTAGGTATATACCCAAGAGAAATAACATGTGAATGCATGTGCACACACACTCATGCACACACACACACAATGTACATGATTGTTGAAGCATTATTCATAGTAACCCCAAATTGAAAATCACCCAATTGTCCATCAACTGATGAATGCGTAAATAAAATGTGATATATCTATACAAATGGGATATAACTTAGAAAATGAAACTCATGAAACACAGATACTTGTTAAAATTTGAAAATGTTACTCTACATTTTAAAAAGAGCCAGTTATAAAAATATTGTTTAATACCATTTATATGTAATGTCCAGGAGAGACCAATTATAGAGACAGAAACTAAATTAGTGGTTATCCAGGCTTGGCACGAGGAAAGATGGTTGGACGGGGAGTGACTCTTAATGGGTACAGGATTTCCTTTGGGGATGATAAAATGTTATGAAATTAAATTGTGGTGATGGGTGCACAACTCAGAGAATATGCTAAAAACTATTGAATTGTACATTTTAAATGAGTACGTTTTGTGGTATCAATCATACTATTTAAAAAGGGGTGCTAGCAACAAAAGAGGATATTGACTTTTAACTGCTGCTTAAAAATAACTGGAAGTGTATGAGCCACCCTACATTGCTTGGTTGTAAGTCATTGTTGGGTCACAACATCATGGTAGTTAAGTCCACTAGCATCTTTTTAAGCATGAAAAATAGAATAAATTGAAATGGAATGGAATAGACTAGAATAGGAATAGGAATAGAGTGGAACAGACTAGAACAGGAAAGGGAAGGGAAAGGAAGGGAAGGACAAGAAAGGGAAGGAAAGGAGTGAAATAGAAAGGAAACAAACTGAATAGATTATATTAGTGGGTTTATGTACAATAAGTTATATTTTACTGTGGCTGGTAATCAAAAATGTATGAAAAATGCTGATCTCTATATTTAGTACTAATCTTGTGCCACTTCCCCTCCCAGATTAGGCAAGTAGATGAAACTATTTCATTTTCAGGGAAAATACAGGCTGAGCTTAAATGACCATTTACCCACTCCATTTGCTCTTTGACATCAGTGAACAGGAGTCCAACTTTCTAAAAACTGGAGGACTTTGGGGGAGAGAGTACTACACAGGACTGTTCCCAGAGAAAATAACCTGGATTTTAGCCAATATGTGTATTAATGACAACCGTGGCTTAAATTTTACCTTTTGCAGAAAACTTAATTGTTCTTATTTTTGTTTGTCTGCTTGTTTCCTTGGCTTTGGTGTTCCTAACTTTTTTAACCAAAATGGTACAGGTTCATATTTGGCTGTGTCATTATTGCCTACTGCACGCACATGTGAAATTGTTAAACAGCTGTCTGCTATATCCAAGGTTTGTTTTATTCTAATACGGAAGTATCTTCTGTCAAAAGAGAGAGAATAAAATGATCATCTTTGCCCCAGTGTTCCAGGGAGCACACAGCCAGCAAAGGACACAAAATATAATTCAAAGAGATTACTCAAGTTAGAGACAGAGGTAACCAGAATTGCAGCCCTACACAGCTATGTTTATTAATTCATATAACCGGCAGCGTTTTATAGAGTATACTTGAAGGGGGAAATATTCCCCATAAATCTGTTAATGATAAGGTCTTACATAAGATTAGACTTTGCACAAGGGCATAAGCAAAGCTTAAAATCTCTCTGGGACTGATTGTAAAGCTCTCGAATACAGCCTGCACACTTCATTAGCTACAGGTGGTGTGAAGGAGGAGTTCGCCTGGGGACACATACTGTATAAGGAACCTGAGATCCATTAGGTGAAACTAAGACAAGCAAGACACACACAGACTGTGTCTCACCTTTATCGCTCCAAACCACCACTGTTTCATAAGAAGAAAAAGTAGACTCATATCACAGTCCAAAGCAGATCTATGGTTCCTTTTGCGTTCATTTCATCTTATTTACTTTATTTTTTAAATAATTTACTTTATTTTTAAAATTTAGACTAACAAATTTCAGCTACTCCCAAGACATTTCTTTCTGTATTAGAAAGCCCTAAACTGAAAAACAAAAATTCCCCTCTGGTAATGTTATATAAGGATCCCTCGGTCACATGACTCTTCAGAGCATCACTCTGAATGTAAAAATCAAAAGTCAAGTAATTTGCCCCTCTTTCAAAACGCTGTCTTCATAAGGTTTATTTCTTCTTAGATGTCCTACAAAAAATGGCAGTCTCTTGAGGTAAAGAACATTTTCTGGGCTTTCCAGGAAGGCAGTTCATATAACCCCATTCCTCCCACGATCAGAACAGAACAACCCCAATTAAATCTTAGTTGTGACACAGTAAAATGAAATCGTTTTACTCAACAGCCTGATGCTTTCCATTAGCCTGTCTCTGTTGTTTCATGTACCTGTGAAGTGGTAGATGAAAGCATGGGAGTCAGACAGATCTGAGTTCAAATTCTATCTTTTCTATTCATCACTCATATAACCTCAGGCAAATCACTTAAATTCCCTTTTCCCTCATCTCATGGGGGAATAATACCAACTCATAGGCTCTGCAGAATCAACATAAAATCACAATATTTAATAAATCTGAATTGAATTTATTACTTGGGGGTAATCATCTATGTCTCTGCATCTTATTGATCCTTTTCTCCTTTTCCCTTTCAGATCTTATTGTGATTTTTACCCAAACCACTGGCAGAAAAGTACACTTGCTTTTCTTTCTGATATGCCAGAAAAAGTGCAGAAACTTAATTGAAACCAAACACAAAATCAGCTTTTGTAACTAAGATATACAGAAAGAGAAAAAATGTGAATATATTCTTCTCTAAAACTCTAAAACTCTGGTTATTGTCTAAGACTAAGCTAGAGTTTCTGAACTTTGGCATGCTATTGACATTTTGGGTTGGATGATTTATTCTTGTGGGGGACTGTTCTGTGTATTACAGAATGTTTAGCAGCATTCCTGGCTCCTATCCATTAGATGCAAGTACACTTACCCTCTCCCCTGATATGACAACCAGCTTACTTATTGCCCCAGCTTACAGCCTTGAAAGTCTCCAGTCTGCAGGGCAAGGAGGGGACCAAAGGCAGAACTCACCGGATTTCATGAGTTGGGAAGATGGAGCTGAGATTCGGGGGAGACCAAGGCATTTAGAGTTTGCTGAACAGAACACCTGAGAAGACAGACCAGCACAGAGCAGGAGAATACATGGAACCCAAGACTTAATCAATCAGTGAGCTCAACAGATTAGAGTTCTGAGGAAAATCCATGGAGTAACCAAGCAGATAGAGGAAGAGTGAACAGAATGGACCACAAGTTACTTGAAAGCAAATCAAAGATGTAGGTCAAAAACCCATCAAAGAAAGGGCTAGAAATTTACAGAATGGGAACGTAGGGTAAGTCAAGGAAGCCAGCATTTAGGCAAGTAGCTGTAGCAGGAGCCTTGAGATGCAAACTGCAGGGTACTATGATCTCTAGATTGCAATTTGAAACTCAGAAATAGTCAGATGTTCTTCCCATTATTCGACAAGTGATGTAGTAGGACTAAATGAAAAAGTTGACGGGACAGTAAGCATCTGAAGCATGTGGTAGACCTTTACACTTCACCAATCACTGAGATGTAGAATTAGTGGATGATCGATCCGGATACATGCTATTTCTATATGGCACATAGTGGAGTGACATATATTAAAGGGGTCAAGCCAGCTCTTAGATCCTTCTCTCATTAGCATGCATGAAACTCAATCTTTTTTGTGAATCCCCGGAATTCTTTCTTTCTTGTAGACCTGGCACTTTACTTTGCTGCCCTGTTTGGTTATGTAAGTGTTCCTGTCAATAGGTCTTGCCTCCTTAGCTAAATTCTATGTCCCTTAACGTCAGGAATTTTATCTTCTTTGCATTTCCCATGCTGTCTTGAAAATGCTAAGTATTTAGAAGATGCTCCGCTAACCTGCCTAGAATGAATAATAAATACCACTGCTCCCCAAGTGTGACCATCTGTTTTAAGAAATGACATGAGAGAATAGAGGGGCTTGGGAACACATTTTATGTCATTGTGGGTGGGGGGGGGGTCACTGTTATGGCACTAGAAATGATATTAAGTTGGTTGCCTGGGTCTAATTTATTATGTAAAACTTAATGAATATAAAATGATATTAAATTAAACAAGGAATTTAAATGAGATTTAATGAGAAATTTCCATCTGCATATTTCATCTGGGCCACTGTTTCCGAAACTCTGTATTAGGATACTAAAGTGTGCTGATAAGATAGGTGAGCTATAACATACTGGACTTTCCCAAGCAACTTAGTATTTTTAAGATGACAGAAAAGAATGAGTGAGAGTCAGTCACACAAAAAAAGAAAGGTGGAAGATGTGTGTGAGGGGAGGGAGAGCAAGGGGTATGTGGCTGCACATGTGTGTGCAAAAATGTGAAGACCTTGATGATTTCATATATATTTAGGAAACATACCTATTTCTCTAGTAATTCACCAAGAAGTGCCCGAGAATAATACATACATGTTCCCTTAGGACACAAAACATGTACTCAAGTCTACCTTATATAAGTTGTAATTGGGTAGGACCTATGTTGAAAGTGGGTGGGAAAAATGACTTTGGACTAAGATTTTAAAACTTTCATGGGAAGAGAGTGCAAGTGATATGAAGGCCAAACAGCGTTATTCTCACTAGTTAGTCATTGTTCTCTGCCAAACCAGGCAAAACCAATTATAACCATAAAATTGAGCCAACAATTAGATTAAAGGTGTTTCACTGAGTAAAACTTTTTTTTTTTAACATCTTTATTGGAGTATAATTGCTTTACAATGGTGTGTTAGTTTCTGCTTTATAACAAAGTGAATCAGTTATACATATACATACGTTTCCATATCTCTTCCCTCTTGCATCTCCCTCCCTCCCACCCTCCCTATCCCACCCTCCCTATCCCACCCCTCCAGGCGGTCACAAAGCACCAAGCTGATCTCCCTGTGCTATGCGGCTGCTTCCCACTAGCAATCTACCTTACATTTGGTAGTGTATATATGTCCATGCTACTCTCTCGCTTTGTCACAGCTTACCGTTCCCCCTCCCCATACCCTCAAATCCATTCTCTAGTAGGTCTGTGTCTTTACTCCTGTCTTACCCCTAGGTTCCTCATGACATTTTTTTTTTTCTTAAATTCCATATATATGTGTTAGCATATGATATTTGTCTTCCTCTTTCTGACTTACTTCACTCTGTATGACACACTCTAGGTCTATCCACCTCATTACAAATAGCTCACTTTCGTTTCTTTTTATAGCTCAGTAATATTCCATTGTATATATGTGCTACATCTTCTTTATCCATTCATCCGATGATGGGCACTTAGGTTGTCTCCATCTCCGGGCTATTGTAAATAGAGCTGCAATGAACATTTTGGTACATGACTCTTTTTGAATTATGGTTTTCTCAGGGTATATGCCCAGTAGTGGGATTGCTGGGTCATATGGTAGTTCTATTTGTAGTTTTGTAAGGAACCCCCATACTGTTCTCCATAGTGGCTGTACCAATTTACATTCCCACCAGCACTGCAAGCGTGTTCCCATTTCTCCACACCCTCTCCAACATTTATTGTTTCTACATTCTTTGATGATGGCCATTCTGACTGGTGTGAGGTGATACCTCATTGTAATTTTGACTTGCATTTCACTAATGATTAATGAAGTTGAGCATTCTTTCATGTGTTTGTTGGCAGTCTGTATAACTTCTTTGGAGAAATGTCTATTTAGGTCTTCTGCCCATTTTTGGATTGGGTTGTTTGTTTTTTTGTTATTGAGCTGCATGAGGTGCTTGTAAATTTTGGAGATTAATCCTTTGTCAGTTGCTTCATTTGCAAATATTTTCTCTCATTCTGAGGGTTGTCTTTTGGTCTGGTTTATGGTTTCCTTTGCTGTGCAAAAGCTTTGAAGTTACATTAGGTCCCATTTGTTTATTTTTGCTTTTATTTCCATTTCTCTAGGAGGTGGGTCAAAAAGCATCCTTCTGTGATTTATGTCATAGAGGGTGCTGCCTATGTTTTCCTCTAAGAGTTTGATAGTTTCTGGCCTTACATTTAGGTCTTTAATCCATTTTGAGCTTATTTTTGTGTATGGTGTTAGGGAGTGATCTAATCTCATACTTTTAGGTGTACCTGTCCAGTTTTCCCAGCACCACTTATTGAAGAGGCTGTCCTTTCTCCACTGTACATTCCTGCCTCCTTTATCAAAGAAAACGTGACCATATGTGCGTGGGTTTATCTCTGGGCTTTCTATCCTGTTCCATTGATCTGTTTCTGTTTTTGTGCCAGTGCCATACTGTCTTGATTACTGTAGCTTTGTAGTATAGTCTGAAGTCAGGGAGCCTGATTCCTCCAGCTCCGTTTTTCATTCTCAAGATTGCTTTGGCTATTCGGGGTCTTTTGTATTTCCATACAAATTGTGAAATTTTTTGTTCTAGTTCTGTGAAAAATGCCAGTGGTAGTTTGATAGGGATTGTATTGAATCTGTAGATTGCTTTGGGTAGTTGAGTCATTTTCACAATGTTGATTCTTCCAATCCAAGAACGTGGTATATCTCTCCATCTATTTGTATCATCTTTAATTTCTTTCATCAGTGTCTTATAATTTTCTGCATACAGGTCTTTTGTCTCCTTAGGTAGGTTTATTCCTAGATATTCTATTCTTTTTCTTGCAATGGTAAATGGGAGTGCTCTCCTGATTTCACTTTCAGATTTTTCAACATTAGTGTATAGGAATGCCAGAGATTTCTGTGCATTAATTTTGTATCCTGCTACTTTACCAAATTCATTGATTAGCTCTAGTAGTTTTCTGGTAGCATCCTTAGGATTTTCTGTGTATAGTATCATGTCATCTGCAAACAGTGACAGCTTTACTTCTTCCTTTCCGATCTGGATTCCTTTTATTTCCTTTTCATCTCTGATTCCTGTAGCAAAAACTTCAAAAACTATGTTGAATAAGAGTGGTGAGAGTCGGCAACCTTATCTTGTTCCTGATCTTAGTGGAAATGCTATCAGTTTTTCACCATTGAGGATGATGTTGGCAGTGGGTTTCTCATATATGGCATTTATTATATTGAGGAAAGTTCCCTCTTTGCCTACTTTCTGCAGGGTTTTTATCATAAATGGGTGTTGAATTTTTCTTTTAACATATTTATTGTGATATAATTGCTTTACAATGGTGTGTTAGTTTCTGCTTTATAACAAAGTAAATCAGTTATACATATATTCCCATATCTCTTCCCTCTTGCGTCTCCCTCCCTCCCACACTCCCTGTCCCACCCCTCCAGGTGGTCACAAAGCACCAAGCTGATCTCCCTGTGCTATGTGGCTGCTTCCCACTAGCTGTCTACCTTACGTTTGGTAGTGTATATATGTCCATGCATCTCTCGCTTTGTCACAGCTCACCCTTCACCCTTCCCATATCCTCAAGTCCATTCTCTAGTAGGTCTGTGTCTTTATTACTGTCTTACCCCTAGGTTCTTCATGACATTATTTTTTCTTAAATTCCATATATATGTGTTAGCATACGGTATTTGTCTTTCTCTTTCTGACTTACTTCACTCTGTATGACAGACTCTAGGTCTATCCACCTCATTACAAATAGCTCACTTTCGTTTCTTTTTATGGCTCAGTAATATTCCTTTGTATATATGTGCCACATCTTCTTTATTCATTCATCCGAAGATGGGCACTTAGGTTGTTTCCATCTCCGGGCTATTGTAAATAGAGCTGCAATGAACATTTTGGTACATGACTCTTTTTGAATTATGGTTTTCTCAGGGTATATGCCCAGTACTGGGATTGCTGGGTCACTTGGTAGTTCTATTTGTAGTTTTTTAAGGAACCTCCATACTGTTCTCCATGGTGCCTGTACCAATTCACATTCCCACCAGAAGTACAAGAGTGTTCCCTCTTCTCCACACCCTCTCCAGCATTTATTGTTTCTACATTCTTTGATGATGGCCATTCTGACTGGTGTGAGGTGATATCTCATTATAGTTTGATTTGCATTTCTCTAATGATTAATGAAGTTGAGCATTCTTTCATGTGTTTGTTGGCAGTCTGTATATCTTCTTTCGAGAAATGTCTCTTTAGGTCTTCTTTTTTTTTTTTTTGCATTTTAACATCTTTATTGGAGTATAATTGCCTTACAATGGTATGTTAGTTTCAGCTTCACAACAAAATAAATCAGTTATATATATACATATGTTCCCATATCTCTTCCCACTTGCGGTCTCCCTCCCTCCCACCCTCCCTGTCCCACCCCTCCAGGCCGTCACAAAGCACCGAGCTGATCTTCCTGTGCTATGCGGCTGCTTCCCACTAGCTATATACCTTACGTTTGGTAGTGTATATATGTCCATGCCTCTCTCGCTTTGTAAAAGTTTACCCTTCCCCCTCCCCATAGCCTCAAGTCCATTCTCTAGTAAGTCTGTGTCTTTATTCCTGTTTCACGCCTACGTTTTTCATGACATTTTTTCTCTTAAATTCCATATATATGTGTTAGCATATGGTATTTGTCTCTCTCTTTCTGACTTACTTCACTCTGTACGACAGACTCTAGGTCTATCCACCTGATTGCAAATAGCTCAATTTCATTTCTTTTTATGGTTGAGTAATATTCCATTATATATATATGTGCCACATCTTCTTTATCCATTCATCCGATGATGGACACTTAGGTTGTTTCCATCTCTGGGCTACTGTAAATGGAGCTGCAGTGAATGTTTTGGTACATAACTCTTTTTGAATTATGGTTTTCTCAGGGTATATGCCCAGTACTGGGATTGCTGGGTCATATGGTAGTTCTATTTGTAGTTTTTTAAGGAACCCCCATACTTTTCTCCACAGTGGCTGCATCAATTTACATTCCCACCAACAGTGTAAGAGGGTTCCCTTTTCTCCACACCCTCTCCAGCATTTATTGTTTCTAGATTTTTTGATGATGGCCATTCTGACTGGTGTGAGATGATATCTCATTGTAGTTTTGATTTGCATTTCTCTAACGATTAGTGATGTTGAGCATTCTTTCATGTGTTTGTTGGCAGTCTGTATATCTTCTTTGGAGAAATGTCTATTTAGGTCTTCTGCCCATTTTTGGATTGGGTTGTTTGTTTTTTTGTTATTAAGCTGCATGAGCTGCTTATAAATTTTGGAGATTAATCCTTTGTCAGTTGCTTCATTTGCAAATATTTTCTCACATTCTGAGGGTTGTCTTTTGGTCTTCTTTGTGGTTTCCTTTGCTGCGCAAAAGCTTTTAAATTTCATTAGGTCCCATTTGTTTACTCTTGTTTTTATTTCCATTTCTCTAGGAGGTGGGTCAAAAAGGACCTTGCTGTGATTTATGTCATAGAGTGTTCTGCCTATGTTTTCCTCTAAGAGTTTGATAGTTTCTGGCCTTACATTTAGGTCTTTAATCCATTTTGAGCTTATTTTTGTGTATGGTGTTAGGAAGTGATCTAATCTCATACTTTTATGAGTACCTGTCCAGTTTTCCCAGCACCACTTATTGAAGAGGCTGTCCTTTCGCCACTGTACATTCCTGCCTACTTTATCAAATATAAGGTGACCATATGTGCGTGGGTTTATCTCTGGCTTTCTATCCTGTTCCATTGATCTATATTTCTGTTTTTGTGCCAGTACCATACTGGCTTAATTACTGTAGCTTTTTAGTATAGTCTGAAGTCAGGGAGCCTGATTCCTCTAGCTCCGTTTTTCGTTCTCAAGATTGCTTTGGCTGTTCGTGGTCTTTGTGTTTCCATACAAATTGTGAAATTTTTTGTTCTAGTTCTGTGAAAAATGCCTGTGGTAGTTTGATAGGGATTGCACTGAATCTATAGATTGCTTTGGGTAGTTGGTTCATTTTCACAATGTTGATTCTTCCAATCCAAGAACGTGGTATATCTCTCCATCTATTTGTATCATCTTTAATTTCTTTCATCAGTGTCTTATAATTTTCTGTATACAGGTCTTTTGTCTCCTTAGGTAGGTTTATTCCTAGATATTCTATTCTTTTTCCTGCAGTGGTAAATGGGAGTGTTGATTTCACTTTCAGATGTTTCATCATTACTGTATAGGAATGCCAGAGATTTCTGTGCATTAATTTTGTATCCTGCTACTTTAACAAAATCATTGATAAGCTCTAGTAGTTTTCTGGTAGTATCTTTAGGATTCTCTATGAATAGTATCAGGTCATCTGCAAATAGTGACAGCTTTACTTCTTCTTTTCTGATTTGGATTCCTTTTATTTCCTTTTCTTCTCTGATTGCTGTGGCTAAAACTTCCCAAACTCTGTTGAATAAGAGCGGTGAGAGTGGGCAACCTTGTCTTGTTCCTCATCTTAGTGGAAATGCTTTCAGTTTTTCACCATTGAGGATGATGTTGGCTGTGGACTTGTCATATATGGCCTGTATTATGTTGACGAGAGTTCCCTCTATGCCTACTTTCTGCAGGGTTTTTATCATAAATGGGTGTTGAATTTTGTCAAAAGCTTTCTCTGCATTTATTGAGATGATCATATGATTTTTCTCCTTCAATTTGTTAATATGGTTTATCACATTGATTGATTTGCATATATTGAAGAATCCTTGCATTCCTGGAATAAACCCCACTTGATCATTCTGTATGATCCTTTTAATGTACTGTTGGATTCTGTTTGCTAGCATTTTGTTGAGGATTTTTGCATCTATGTTCATCAGTGATATTGGCCTGTAGTTTTCTTTCTTTGTGACATCCTTGTCTAGTTTCGGTATCAGGGTGATGGTGGCCTCGTAGAGTGAGTTTGGGAGTGTTCCTCCCTCTGCTATAGTTTGGAAGAGTTTGAGAAGGACAGGTGATAGCTCTTCTCTAAATGCTTGATAGAATTCGCCTGTGAAGCCATCTGGTCCTGGGCTTTTGCTTGTTGGAAGATTTTTAATCACAGTTTCAATTTCAGTGCTTGTGATTGGTCTGTTCATATTTTCTATTTCTTCCTGATTCAGTCTTGGCAGGTTGTGCCTTTCTAAGAATTTGTCCATTTCTTATAGGTTGTCCATTTTATTGGCATAGAGTTGCTTGTAGTAATCTCTCATGATCTTTTGTATTTCTGCAGTGTCAGTTGTTACTTCTCCTTTTTCATTTCTAATTCTATTGACTTCAGTCTTCTCCCTTTTTTTCTTGATGAGTCTGGCTAATGGTTTATCAATTTTGTTTATCTTCTTAAAGAACCAGCTTTTAGTTTTATTGATCTTTGCTATTGTTTCCTTCATTTCTTTTTCATTTATTTCTGATCTGATTTTTATGATTTCTTTCCTTCTGCTAACTTTGGGGTTTTTTTGTTCTTCTTTCTCTAATTGCTTTAAGTGCAAGGTTAGGTTGTTTATTCGAGATGTTTCCTGTTTCTTAAGGTGGGCTTCTATTGCTATAAACTTCCCTCTTAGAACTGCTTTTACTGCATCCCATAGGTTTTGGGTCATCGTGTCTCCATTGTCATTTGTTTCTAGGTATTTTTTGATTTCCTGTTTGATTTCCTCAGTGATCACTTCGTTATTAAGTAGTGTATTGTTTAGCCTCCATGTGTTTCTATTCTTTACAGATCTTTTCCTGTAATTGATATCTAGTCTCATAGCGTTGTGGTCAGAAAAGATACTTGATACAATTTCAATTTTCTTAAATTTACCAAGGCTTGATTTGTGACCCAAGATATGATCTATCATAGAGATCGTTCCATGAGCACTTGTGAAAAATGTGTATTCTGTTGTTTATGGTTGGAATGTCCTATAAATATCAATTAAGTCCATCTTGTTTAATGTATCATTTAAAGCTTGTGTTTCCTTATTTATTTTCATTTTGGATGATCTGTCCATTGGTGAAAGTGGGGTGTTAAAGTCCCCTACTATGAATGTGTTACTGTTGATTTCCCCATTTATGGCTGTTAGTATTTGCCTTATGTATTGAGGTGCTCCTATGTTGGTTGCATAAATATTTACAATTGTTATATCTTCTTCTTGGATCGATCCCTTGATCATTAGTGTTCTTCTTTGTCTCTTCTAATAGTCTTTATTTTAAAGTCTATTTTGTCTGATATGAGAATTGCTACTCCAGCTTTCTTTTGGTTTCCATTTGCATGAAATACCTTTTTCCATCCCCTTACTTTCAGTCTGTATGTGTCTCTAGGTCTGAAGTGGGTCTCTTGTAGACAGCAAATATATGCATCTTGTTTTTTATCCATTCAGCCAATCTGTGTCTTTTGGTGGGAGTATTTAGTCCATTTACATTTAAGGTAATTATCGATATGTATGTTCCCATTCCCATTTTCTTAATTGTTTTGGGTTCAATATTGTAGGTCTTTTCCTTCTTTTGTGTTTCTTGCCTAGAGAAGTTCCTGTAGCAGTTGTTGTAGAGCTGGTTTAGTGGTGCTGAACCTCTTTCAGCTTTTGCTTGTCTGTAAAGTTTTTAATTTCTCCGACAAATCTGAATGAGATCCCTGCTGGGTAGAGTAATCTTGGTTACAGGTTTTTCTCCTTCATCACTTTAAATATGTCCTGCCACCTCCTTCTGGGTTGCAGAGTTTCTGCTGAAAGATCAGCTGTTAACCTTATGGGGATTCCCTTTTGTGTTATTTGTTGTTTTTCCCTTGCTGCTTTTAATGTGCTCTCTTTGTATTTAATTGTTGACAGTTTGATTAATACGTGTCTTGCCGTAATTCTCCTTGGATTTATCCTGTTTGGGAGTCTCTTTGGTTCCTGGACTTGATTTACTATTTCCTTTCCCATATTAGGGAAGTTTTCAACTATAATCTCTTCAAATATTTTCTCAGTCCCTTTCTTTTTCTCTTCTTCTTCTGGAACCCCTATAATTCGAATGTTGGTGCGTTTGATGTTTTCCCAGAGGTCTCTGAGACTGTCCTCAGTTCTTTTCATTCTTTTTGCTTTATTCTGCTCTGCAGTAGTTATTTCCACTATTTTATCTTCCAGGTCACTTATCCGTTCTTCTGCCTCAGTTATTCTGCTATTGATCCCATCTAGAGTATTCTTCATTTCATTCATTGTGTTGTTCATCATTGTTTGTTTCATCTTTACTTCTTCTAGGTCCTTGTTAACTGTTTCTTGCATTTTGTCTATTCTATTTCCAAGATTTTGGATCATGGCTTGACTATCATTATTCTGAATTCTTTTTCAGGTAGACTGCCTGTTTCCTCTTCATTTGTTAGCTCTGGTAGGTTTTTATCTTGCTCCTTCATCTGCTGTGTGTTTTCCTGTCTTCTCATTTTGCTTATCTTACTGTGTTTGGGGTCTCCTTTTTGCAGGCTGCAGGTTCGTAGTTCCCGTTGTTTTTGGTGTCTGTCCCCAGTGGCTAAGGTTTGTTCAGTGGGTTGTGTAGGCTTCCTGGTGGAGGGGACTAGTGCTTGTGTTCTGGTGGATGAGGCTGGATCTTGTCTTTCTGCTGGGCAAGTCCACATCTGGTGGTGTGTTTTGGGGTGTCTGTAGTCTTATTATGATTTTGGGCCGCGTCTCTGCTAATGGGTGGGGTTGTGTTCCTGTCTTGCTAGTTGTTTGGCATAGGATGTCCAGCACTGTAGCTTGCTGGTTGTTGAGTGAAGCTGGGTGCTGCTGTTGAGATGGAGATCTCTGGGAGATTTTCGCCGTTTGATATTATGTGCAGCTGGGAGGCTTCTTGTGGACCAGTGTCCTGAAGTTGGCTCTCCCACCTCACAGGCACAGCACTAACTCCTGGCTGCAGCACCAAGAGCCTTTCATCCACACGGCTCCTTAATTTGGGATGATTCGTTGTCTGTTCATGTATTCCACAGATGCAGGGTACATCAAGTTGATTGTGGAGCTGCTTCTGAGGCTGCTGGGAGAGATTTCCCTTTTTCTTCTTTGTTCTCACAGCTCCCAGGGTCTCAGCTTTGGATTTGGCCCCACCTCTGCGTGTAGGTCGCTGGAGAGCGTCTGTTCTTTGCTCAGACGGCACGGGGTTAAAGGAGCCGCTGGCTCGGAGGCTCTGGCTCACTCAGGCCGCGGGGGTAGGGAGGGTCACGGAGTGCGAGGCGGGCCTGTGGCGGCAGAGGCCGCCATGACGTTGCCAGCCTGAGGCGCGCCGTGCGTTCTCCCGGGGGAGTTGTCCCTGGATCCCGGGACCCTGGCAGTGATGGGCTGCACAGGCTCCCCGAAAGCAGGGTGTGGATAGTGACCTGTGCTTGTACACAGGCTTCTTGGTGGCGGTAGCACCGGCCTTAGCATCTCATGTCTGTCTCTGGGGTCCGCACTTTTAGCCGCGGCTCGCGCCCCTCTCTGGAGCTCCTTTAAGCAGCGTTCTTAATCCCCTCTTCTCACGCACCAGGAAACAAAGAGGGAAGAAAAAGTCTCTTGCCTCTTTGGCAGCCCCAGACCTTTTCCCGGACTCCGTCCCGGCTAGCTGTGGTGCACTAACCCCTGCAGGCTGTGTTCACGTCGCCAACCCCAGTCCTCTTCCGGCGCTCCGACTGAAGCCGGAGCGTCAGCTCCCAGCCCCGCCCGCCGTGGCGGGTGAGCAGACAAGCCTCTCAGCTGGTGAGTGCCGGTCGGCCCTTATACTCTGCGCTGGAATCTCTCTGCTTTGCCCTCCGCACTCCTGTTGCTGTGCTCTCCTCCGCGGCTGTGAAGCTCCCCCACTCCGCCACCCGCAGTCTCCGCCCGCGAAGGGGCTTCCTAGTGTGTGGACACTTTTCCTCCTTCACAGCTCCCTCCCACTGGTGCAGGTCCCGTCCCTATCCTTTTGTCTCTGTTTATTTTTTTCTTTTGCCCTAACCAGGTACATGGGGGGCTTCTTGCCTTTTGGGAGGTCTGAGGTCTTCTGCCAGCATTCAGTAGATATTCTGTAGGAGTTGTTCCACGTGTAGATGTATTTCTGGTGTATCTGTGGGGAGGAAGGTGATCTCCGCGCCTTACTCTTCCACCATCTAGGTCTTCTGCCCATTTTTGGATTGGGTTGTTTGTTTTTTTGTTATTGAGCTGCATGAGCTGCTTCTTAATTTTAAAGACTAACCCTTTGTTAGTTGCTTCATTTGCAAATATTTTCTCCCATTCTGAGGGTTGTCTTTTGGTCTTGTTTATGGTTTCCTTTGCTGCGCAAAAGCTTTGAAGTGTCATTAGGTCGCATTTATTTTTGTTTTTATTTCCATTTCTCTAGAAGGTGGGTAAAAACGGATCTTATGATTTATGTCATACAGTGTTCTACCTATGTTTTCCTCTAAGAGTTTTATAGTGTCTGGCCTTACATTTAGGTCTTTAATCCATTTTGAGCTTATATTTGTGTATGGTGTTAGGGAGTGATCTAATCTCATACTTTTACATGTACCTGTCCAGTTTTCCCAGTACCACTTATTGAAGAGGCTGTCCTTTCTCCACTGTACATTCCTGCCTCCTTTATCAAATATAAGGTGACCATATGTGTGTGGGTTTATCTCTGGGCTTTCTGTCCTGTTCCATTGATCTATCTTTCTGTTTTTGTGCCAGTACCATGGTGTCTTGATTACTGTAGCTTTGTAGTATAGTCTGAAGTCAGGGAGCCTGATTCCTCCAGCTCCGTTTTTCATTCTCAAGATTGCTTCGGCTATTCTGGCTCTTTTGTGATTCCATACAAATTGTGAAATTTTTTATTCTAGTTCTGTGAAAAATGCCAGTGGTAGTTTGATAGGCATTGCACTGACTCTGTAGATTGCTTTTGGTAGTAGAGTCATTTTCACAACGTTGATTCTTCCAATCCAAAGACATGGTATATCTCTCCATCTCTTTGTATCATCTTCAGTTTCTTTCATCAGTATCTTATAATTTTCTGCATACAGGTCTTTTGTCTCCTTAGGTAGGTTTATTCCTAGATATTCTATTCTTTTTCTTACAGTGGTAAATAGGAGTGTTTTCTTGATTTCACTTTCAGATTTTTCATCATTAGTGTATAGGAATGCCAGAGATTTCTGTGCATTAATTTTGTATCCTGCTACTTTAACAAATTCATTGATAAGCTCTAGTAGTTTTCTGGTAGCATCTTTAGGATTCTCTATGAATAGTATCATGTCATCTGCAAATAGTGACAGCTTTACTTCTTTTCTGATTTGGATTCCTTTTATTTCCTTTTCTTCTCTGATTTCTGTGGCTAAAACTTCCAAAACTATGTTGAATAAGAGCGGTGAGAGTTGGCAACCTTGAATTGTTCCAGATCTTAGTGGAAGTGCTTTCAGTTTTTCACCATTGAGGATGATGTTGGCTGTGGACTTGTCATATATGGCCTGTATTATGTTGACGAGAGTTCCCTCTATGCCTACTTTCTGAAGGGTTTTTATCATAAATGGGTGTTGAATTTTGTCAAAAGCTTTCTCTGCATTTATTGAGATGATCATATGATTTTTCTCCTTCAATTTGTTAATATGGTTTATCACATTGATTGATTTGCATATATTGAAGAATCCTTGCATTCCTGGAATAAACCCCACTTGATCATTCTGTATGATCCTTTTAATGTACTGTTGGATTCTGTTTGCTAGCATTTTGTTGAGGATTTTTGCATCTATGTTCATCAGTGATATTGGCCTGTAGTTTTCTTTCTTTGTGACATCCTTGTCTAGTTTCGGTATCAGGGTGATGGTGGCCTCGTAGAGTGAGTTTGGGAGTGTTCCTCCCTCTGCTATATTTTGGAAGAGTTTGAGAAGGACAGGTGATAGCTCTTCTCTAAATGCTTGATAGAATTCGCCTGTGAAGCCATCTGGTCCTGGGCTTTTGCTTGTTGGAAGATTTTTAATCACAGTTTCAATTTCAGTGCTTGTGATTGGTCTGTTCATATTTTCTATTTCTTCCTGATTCAGTCTTGGCAGGTTGTGCCTTTCTAAGAATTTGTCCATTTCTTATAGGTTGTCCATTTTATTGGCATAGAGTTGCTTGTAGTAATCTCTCATGATCTTTTGTATTTCTGCAGTGTCAGTTGTTACTTCTCCTTTTTCATTTCTAATTCTATTGACTTCAGTCTTCTCCCTTTTTTTCTTGATGAGTCTGGCTAATGGTTTATCAATTTTGTTTATCTTCTTAAAGAACCAGCTTTTAGTTTTATTGATCTTTGCTATTGTTTCCTTCATTTCTTTTTCATTTATTTCTGATCTGATTTTTATGATTTCTTTCCTTCTGCTAACTTTGGGGTTTTTTTGTTCTTCTTTCTCTAATTGCTTTAAGTGCAAGGTTAGGTTGTTTATTTGAGATGTTTCCTGTTTCTTAAGGTGGGCTTCTATTGCTATAAACTTCCCTCTTAGAACTGCTTTTACTGCATCCCATAGGTTTTGGGTCGTCGTGTCTCCATTGTCATTTGTTTCTAGGTATTTTTTGATTTCCTCTTTGAATTCTTCAGTGATCACTCGTTATTAAGTAGTGTATTGTTTAGCCTCCATGTGTTTCTATTCTTTACAGATCTTTTCCTGTAATTGATATCTAGTCTCATAGCGTTGTGGTCGTAAAAGATACTTGATACAATTTCATTTTTCTTAAATTTACCAAGACTTGATTTGTGACCCAAGATATGATCTATCCTGAAGAATGTTCCATGAGCACTTGAGAAAAATGTGTATTTTGTTGTTTTTGGATGGAGTGTCCTATAAATATGAATTAAGTCCATCTTGTTTAATGTATCATTTAAAGCTTGTGTTTCCTTATTTATTTTCATTTTGGATGATCTGTCCATGGGTGAAAGTGGAGTGTTTAAGTCCCCTACTATGAATGTGTTACTGTTGATTTCCCCATTTATGGCTGTTAGTATTTGCCTTATGTATTGAGGTGCTCCTATGTTGGTTGCATAAATATTTACAATTGTTATATCTTCTTTTTGGTTCGATCCCTTGATCATTATGTAGTGTCCTTCTTTGTCTCTTCTAATAGTCTTTATTTTAAAGTCTATATTTTCTGATATGAGAATTACTACTCCAGCACTCTTTAGGTTTCCATTTGCATGAAATATCATTTTTCATCCCCTTACTTTCAGTTTGTATGTGTCTCTAGGTCTGAAGTGGGTCTCTTGTAGACAGCAAATATATGCGTCTTGTTTTTGTATCCATTCAGCCAATCTGTGTCTTTTGGTGGGAGCATTTAATCCATTTACATATAAGGTAATTATCGATATGTATGTTCCTATTCCCATTTTCTTAATTGTTTAGGGTTCGTTACTTTAGGTGTTTTCCTTCTCTTGTGTTTCTTGCCTAGAGAAGTTCCTTTAGCATTTGTTGTAAATCTGGTTTGGTGGTGCTGAACTCTACCAGGTTTTGCTTGTCTGTAAAGGTTTTAATTTCTCCATCAAATCTGAATGAGATCCTTGCTGGGTAGAGTAATCTTGGTTGTAGGTTTTTCTCCTTCATCACTTTAAATATGTCCTGCCACTCCCTTCTGGGTTGCAGAGTTTCTGCTGATAGATCAGCTGTTAACCTTATGGGGATTCCCTTTTGTGTTATTTGTTGTTTTTCCCTTGCTGCTTTTAATATGCTTTCTTTGTATTTAATTGTTGACAGTTTGATTAATATGTGTATTTCTCCTTGGATTTATCCTGTACGGAACTCTCTGTGCTTCCTGGACTTGATTAACTATTT
Organism: Delphinus delphis; assembly: GCF_949987515.2. Classification (NCBI taxonomy): domain Eukaryota; kingdom Metazoa; phylum Chordata; class Mammalia; order Artiodactyla; family Delphinidae; genus Delphinus; species Delphinus delphis. The sequence goes on from NC_082689.1 coordinate 89,930,581, forward strand.
CCTTTCCCATATTAGGGAAGTTTTCAACTATAATCTCTTCAAATATTATCTCAACCCCTATAATTCGAATGTTGGTGCGTTTAATGTTGTCCCAGAGGTCTCTGAGACTATCCTCAGTTATTTTCATTCTTTTTGCTTTAATCTGCTCTGCAGTAGTTATTTCCACTATTTTATCTTCCAGGTCACTTATCCGTTCTTCTGCCTCAGGTATTTTGCTATTGATCCCAACTAGAGTATTTTTCATTTAATTCATTGTGTTGTTCATCATTGCTTGTTTCATCTTTAGTTCTTCTAGGACCTTGTTAAATATTTCTTGCATTTTGTCTATTCTATTTCCAAGATTTTGGATCATCTTTACTATCATTATTCTGAATTCCTTTTCAGGTAGACTGCCTATTTCCTCTTCATTTGTTAGGTCTGGTGGGTTTTTATCTTGCTCCTTCATCTGCTGTGTGTTTTTCTGTCTTCTCATTTTGCTTATCTTACTGTGTTTGGGGTCTCCTTTTTGCAGGCTGTAGGTTCATAGTTCCCGTTGTTTTTGGTGTCTGTCCCCAGTGGCTAAAGTTGGTTCAGTGGGTTGTGTAGGCTTCCTGGTGGAGGGGACTAGTGCCTGTGTTCTGGTGGATGAGGCTGGATCTTGTCTCTCTGGTGGGAAGGTCCACGTCTGGTGGTGTGTTTTGGGGTGTCTGTGGACTTATTATGATTTTGGGCCGCGTCTCTGCTAATGGGTGGGGTTGTGTTCCTGTCTTGCTAGTTGTTTGGCATAGGATGTCCAGCACTGTAGCTTGCTGGTTGTTGAGTGAAGCTGGGTGCTGGTGTTGAGATGGAGATCTCTGGGAGATTTTTACCATTTGATATTATGTAGAGCTGGGAGTTCTCTGGTGGACCAGTGTCATGAAGTTGGCTCTGCCACCTCAGAGGCACAGCACTGACTCTTGGCTGCAGCACCAAGAGCCTTTCATCCACATGGCTCAGAATAAAATGGAGAGAAAGTGGAAAGAAAGAGTTAGAAGAAAGAAAGAAAGGAAGGGAAAGAAGGAAGGAAAGAAAGGAGGGAAGGAAGGGAAAAAGAAAGAAAGAAAATAAAGTAAAATAAATTAAAGTAAGATAAAATATAATAAAGTTATTAAAATAAAAAAATAATTATTAAGGAAAAAGAAAAAGAGATGGATAGAACCCTAGGACAAAAGGTGGAAGCAAAGCTATACAGCATAAATCTTGCTCTCAACGTCCACCTCCTGAATTTGGGATGATTTGTTCTCTATTCATGTATTCCACAGACATCAAGTTGATTGTGGAGATTCAATCCGCTGCTTCTGAGGCTGCTGGGAGAAATTTCCCATTCTCTTCTTCTTTATTCTCACAGCTCCCAGGGGCTCAGCTTTGGATTTGGCCCCGCCTCTGCGTGTAGGTCACCGGAGGGCGTCTGTTCTTTGCTCAGAAGGGACGGGGTTAAAGGAACCGCTGATTCGGTGGCTCTGGCTCACTCAGGCCGGGGGCAGGGAGTGGTACGGAATGGGGGGGTGAGCCTATGGCGGCAGAGGCCAGTGTGACGTTGCACCAGCCTGAGGCACGCCATGCGTTCTCCTGGGGAAGTTTTCTGTGTATCCTGGGACCCTGGCAGTGGTGGGCTACACAGGCTCCCTTGGAAGCGGGGTGTGGATAGTGACCTGTGCTCGCACACAGGCTTCTTGGTGGCGGCAGCAGCAGCCTTAGCGTCTCATGCCCATCTCTGGGGTCCGACCTTTTAGCCGCGGCTCGCGCCCGTCTCTGGAGCTCCTTTATGCAGCGCTCTTAATCCCCTCTCCTCGCGCACCAGGAAACAAAGAGGGAAGAAAAAGTCTCTTGCCTCTTCGGCAGGTCCAGAGTTTTTCCTGGACTCCCTCCGGGCTAGCTGTGGTGCACTAACCCCCTGCAGGCTGTGTCCACACCGCCAACCCCAGTCCTCTCCCGGCGCTCTGACGGAAGCCCGAGCCTCAGCTCGCAGCCCCGCCCGCCCCGGCGGGTGAGCAGACAAGCCTCTCGGGCTGGTGAGTGCCGGTCGGCCCTGATCCTCTGTGTGGGAATCTCTCCACACCCCTGTTGCTGTGCTCTCCTCCATGGCTCCGAAGCTCCCCCCCTCTGCCACCCGCAGTCTCCACCCTTGAAGGGGCTTCCTAGTGTGTGGAAACCTTTCCTCCTTCACGGCTCCCTCCCACTGGTGCAGGTCCTGGCCCTATCCTTTTGTCTCTGTTTATTCTTTTTTCTTTTGCCCTACCCAGGTACATGGGGGGGGTGGTTCCTGCCTTTTGGGAGGTCTGAGGTCTTCTGCCAGCATTCAGTTGGTGTTCTGTAGGAGTTGTTCCACGTGTAGATGTATTTCTGGTGTATCTGTGGGGAGGAAGGTGATCGCATCTTACTCTTCTGCTATCTTCCCAGAAGCCCTATTTTTAAACAACAATATACCCCACAAGTTTTCCTATAGTTTAGCCTTTTTTTCTTCTCCTAAAAACATTGCTTTTGGGCTTTCCTGGTGGCTCAGTGGTTGAGAGTCCCCCGGCCGATGCAGGGGACACAGGTTCATGCCCCGGTCTGGGAAGATCCAGAACGGCTAGGCCCGTGAGCCATGACTGCTGGGCCTGCACTGTGCGTCCGGAGCCTGTGCTCTACAATGGGAGAGGCCACAACAGTGAGAGGCCCACCTACCACAAAAAACAAAAAGAATGAAACATGTGCAATGAACCACAATGTTCATTGCAGCTCTATTTACAATAGCCATGCCATGGAAGCAACCTAAGTGTCCATCGAAAGATGAATGGATAAAGAAGATGTGGCACATATATACAATGGAATATTACTCAGCCATAAAAAAATCGAAATTGAGTTATTTGTAGTGAGGTGGATAGACCTAGAGTCTGTCATACAGAGTGAAGTAAGTCAGAAGGAGAAAAACAAATACTGTATGCTAACACATATATAAGGAATCTAAAAAAACAAAAAAAAATGGTACCGATGAACCTAGTGGCAAGGCAGGAATAAAGATGTAGAGAATGGATCTGAGGACACAGGTGGTGGGAGGGGGAAGCTTGGGCAAAGTGAGAGTAGCATCAACATATATACACTACCGAATGTAAAATAGACAGCTAGTGGGAAGTAGCAGCATAGCAAGGAGAGATCAGCCGGTGCTTTACGATGACCTAGATGGGTGGATAGGGAGGGTGGGAGGGAGGCTCAAGAGGGAGCGGATATAGGGATATACGTATGCATATGGCGGATTCACTTTGTTGTACAACAGAAAGTAACACAGCCTTGTGAAGTAATTATACTCCAATAAAGATGTATTAAAAAAAAACACATAAAATTTTAACCATTTTTAAAATACTTAAGCCACTTGTTAAAATTAATGTTGGATAAATATCTAAACTGAAAGTATAAGTAATGAAGAAAAAGGGAAAAAATCTCAGATATATAGGGATTTACTCTAGTTAACCATTATGTATTTTAATGCCAGTGTCCACCATTTGTCTTCTGAGAGTCTAAAGTAGAATTTCTTGACTGAGTCCCAGGCATCTTTCTTTGAATAACATCCAGGTTGTCCCAGGACCACAGATTGAGAAAGATCAGCTAATCTGTATGCAGAGAAATACTGATAGTTTTACAGTCTTTATTTTTTTAAATTACAAAAATATATTATGTATTCAGGTTAAAACATTTGATAAAAGACACACAGAATGAAATCAAAGAGAATGTATAACAGGATAAGGTAAAGATGAAAGCAAAAGTTGAGAAAATAAGATTAAAAGCATCAAAATTAGTAACTAATTTTACTCTAATACAAATTATACTCTAATACTCTGAAGGATTAATAAAACATATAGCTGGCAAATTCATCTAGGGAAAAAGAGAAAATGAATATATGACAGCATTTGGAATGAAGGACATGACAGCATTTGGAATGAAGGACAATGAATGAGGTTAAGTAATCATATAATGGATATGTGATACAATTTTACAATGATTAATCTGAAAACTTAGTTAAATTTTAAAATACACATCATCATAATTTACTAAAAAGCAAATCTGACAACCATAATATACACAGAAAATCCCATCAAAAATCAATAAATAGGGCTTCCCTGGTGGCGCAGTGGTAGAGAGTCTGCCTGCCGATGCAGGGGACACGGGTTCGTGCCCCGGTCCGGGAAGATCCCACATGCCGCGGAGCGGCTGGGCCCGTGAGCCATGGCCACTGAGCCTGCGCATCCAGAGCCTGTGCTCCGCGACTGGAGGGGCCACAAGAGTGAGAGGCCCGCTTACCACAAAAAAAAAAAAAAAAAAGTCAATATATTAGGAGTCAAATAATTTTATAGGCAAGTTCTTCCTTTCCTTTCTACGTTATCTAACTACTCCAAAATACTTTAAAAAGTTTTGCAATACTAATATATTAAAATTTATGAACTAATACATTATCTAATATCTATAGAGTGCTTGCTATGTCCCCTGCTCTTTATTTGGGTTATTTTATTTAATTCTCATTAAAATCGTGTGATGTAGATAGCATTTTTATGCCCATATTAGAGATAGGAGGGCTGAAATTTTAAAAGATTAAATGTCTTGCTCAGAATATACATTAAGAAAGTTAGAAGTGAATATATGCACTCTGATTACAGAACCTATATTCCTAATCTCTATGCGATGTTGCCTTTAAGTGAAAAGGCATGACAATTCACCCCAAGAAGAAAAAAGAAAAGAAAAAAGGAATGAGAGGAAAGGGAAAAGGAGAAAGGGAGGAGAGGTGAGAAAAAGAAAAGGAAGAGAAAACACACTTACTCTCACTTAAGAATATACTTATGTTTCAGAGGAATGCAAAAACATTATTTTACTTCAAATTGCCTCTTTATGAAAAAACCTTTTGATAATTATGTTTCTTTCTGGTATTGTGTTTGAGAAAGGAAAGAAAGATAAATTTGAGTGGAACCAGATTATCACGTTTATTTTGACCAACTATAAGATTTCCAGAATCCCTGCAGCCCCAAGAATAAGCAGTGAAAACACAAAGGACAGGTATCTTGGTAATGGTTTCTTCCCAGGGAACAATAAGACACTTTCAACAATGAATTTAGGGTTGAACTTGGAGAAGAGAAAAGTAGTTTCCTGTGAGAAAAGGCTAGGCCTCCAGTATACTCTTAAAATGTCTCATTCCTCTTTGGGTAAAATTTTCTACAGTAAGATGATAGATTCAAGAGATAGAATTGAAGCCAAACAGAAAAGCCTGATCATGTTTGGTGTTACCTCAGTGCTAAGGTGTTCAAGGTCGACATGTAGAAAGCAATTGATCTAAGGGGACAATAGATGAGGTCAATTCACTAGCATCGCCAGATCACTATCAAGAGATGCTTCAGAATAACCATGCTCCTGGTCCAGCATCACACTTCAGTGGGTCCTCCTATTTCACGATTCATCTTGTGACTGCAGTCAACCTTCTGCTCTGAGAGCACATCAAGATAAGACAGGCCTTGAAACCCATTTTAATGGCTTCAAAATTCCCTCTATTCATGACCTACTGTTGGAGTCTAGTCATTACTGCCTGTGCTCACACTTGTCAGAATCAGCTTACTAAAGCAGAAGTGATTTTATAAAGAAGGATGAGCAGGCAGGGTGGAGGATGAGAACATGAAGTTTTCGTTCCTTCGAAAGAACTCATTTGGGAAAGAAGTATCACCAAAGTCTTACTGAAGTAAGTAGAACCTGCAACCCTAACATCATCTTAAAGAAACATGTCTTTAATCCCTTTTATAGGAATAGCCCAAGGAAAGAGCCAAATTTTTAGGATGTTTATCTTATTTTTTTTTAAGCTGCATGTTTCCAACTAAAATTTCATACTTTGTACAATTTTAAGAGAGTCATATTCTGACAAAATTCATTCATTAGTTTATTTCCTTTTATAACTGCAGTGGTTAAAGATAGACAGATAGATACACACACATATATACATACATATATATATATATATATATATATACACAAACATGTACAAATATATAGATATATTTATATATATAGAATTTGCAACTATTTCATTTCAATTGTGGAGTTACATAAATTTTGGTATTATCCTGAAAAAATTTTGTATATTTTAGAGGTACCCCATAAAAGAAAACTTGTGTTTAAAATTATAATCAAATACAGAATCTAAATTTGTAACAGATGTTTCCGTCTCCATTAGAAATGCACGTGACCAAATACATTCAATTCTAATAATTCAAGGATAGGTTACTACGAGAAAACAAATAAGCATTTATCATCATAAGAACACTCAGTAGGAAAAGTCTCTTCAATAAATGGTATTGGAAAACTGGATAACCACATGCAGAAGAATGAAATAGGACCCCTATTTTATAGCACTCACCAGAATTAACTCACTATGGATTAAAGAATTAAACATAAGACCTGAAACTGTAAAACATGGAAAGTTTTATATCCATGTCAAACAACAAAAGCAAAAATAAACAAGTGGGGCAACATCAAACTTAAAAGCTTCAGCAAAGCGAATGAAACAATTAAAAGATGAAAAAGCTACCTATGGAATGGGAGAAAATAGTTGCAAATCATATATCTAATAAGAGGCTAATATCCAAAATATATAAAGAGCTCATATAACTCAATAGAAAAAAAAAAGAAAAGAAAAAGCCCGAAAACCTGATTTAAAAAGGGGCAGAGGAACTGAATAGACAGTTTTCTAAAGAAGACATACAAATGGCCAAGAGGTACATTAAAAGGTGCTTGACATCAGAAATCATCAGGGAAATGAAAATTAAAATCACAATGAGATAACCCCTTACACTTGTTAGAATGGCTATTATCAAAAAGACAAAAGTTAACAAGCGTCTGCAAGGATGTAGAGAAAAGAGAACCCTTGTGCACTGTTGGTGGGAATGTAAATTGGTGCAGTCACTACAGAAGACAGTATGGAGGTCTTGCAAAAAATTAAAAATACAACTACCATATGATCCAGCAGTCTCACTTCTAGGTATATATCTGAAGAAAATGAAATCACTATCTCAAAGAGATACCTGCACCCCAATGTTCACAGGAGCACTATTCACAATAGGCAAGACGTACAGACAACCTAAGTGTCCACTGATGGCTAAAGAAAATGTGGTGTATATATTAAAGGAAATGTTATCCAGCCATGACAAAGAAGGAAATCCCATCATTTGTGACAAGTTGGATAAACCTTGAAGGCATTATACTAAGTATCGTAAGTCAGAGAAAGACAAGCACTGTATGATCTCACTTATATGTGGAATTTTAAAAAGCCGAACTCAGAGAAACAGTAATGTGGTGGTTACTTATAGCAGGGGAAATGGAGAGATATTGGTCAAAAGTATAAACTTCCAGTTGTAAGAGTCAAAAGTTCTGGGGATCTAATGTGCATGATGGTGACTATAACTTATGATACAAATTATATACTTGAAAATTTCTAAAATAGTAGATCTTAAATGTTCTCATCACAAAAAAGAAATAGTAATTATGTGATAGGATGGAGGTGTTAGCTAATGCTATGGTGGTAATCATTTTATAATATGTAAATATATCAAATCAGCATATTGCACAGTAAAGTCACACAATGTTATATGTCAATTATAGCTCAATAAAGGTGGGGAAAAAAGACAGCAAATAAACATTTATCATCATGTTAGTAAGTAAAAGGAAGAAACTGAGTATGTAATAGACTTTGAAAAAAAGCATTTGACAAAAATATAGCAAATATTCTTGATAAAATTGCCAAGAAAACTTGGAGTAAACAGAATATTTCTGAACATGATAAAACATATTTATTGAAAATAAATATCAAATATAATTTTGTTATTCAAGTGTAAAGATGCTTCCATTAAGTCAAGAACAAGACAGTGGTATCTGCTTCAATAATATTAGAGATTCCACCCAGTCTAAGCAAATAGATAAATAAAAGCAGAATCATGCATTTATGATCCTTTAATATGATAAAGGTGACTCAATAATCAGCCTGGAACCCATCAGAATTTCTCAATAAAGAGTATTAATGCAATCGAGGACGAGGGGAAGATGGTGGAAGAGTAAGACGCGGAGATCACCTTCTTCCCCACAGATACACCAGAAATACATCTACACGTGGAACAACTCCTACAGAACACCTACTGAATGCTGGCAGAAGACCTCAGACCTCCCAAAAGGCAAGAAACTCCCCACATACCTGGGTAGGGCAAAAAAAAAAAAGAAAAAACAGAGACAAAGAATAGGGACGGGACCTGCACCAGTGGGAGGGAGCTGTGAAGGAGGAAAGGCTTCCACACACTAGGAAGCCCCTTCGCGCGCGGAGACTGCGGGTGGCGGAGCGGGGGAGCTTCGGAGCTGTGGAGGAGAGCACAGCCACAGGGGTGCGGAGGGCAAAGCGGAGAGATTCCTGCACAGAGGATCGGTGCCAAGCGGAACTCACCAGCCTGAGAGGCTTGTCTGCTCACCTGCCGGGGCAGGCAAGGCTGCGAGCTGAGTCTCGGGCTTTGGTCGGAGCGCAGGGAGAGGACTGGGGTTGGCGGCGTGACCACAGACTGAAGGGGTTAGTGCACCATGGCTAGCCGGGAGGGAGTCTGGGAAAAGGTCTGGAGCTGCCGAAGAGGCAAGAGACTTTTTCTTCCCTCTCTGTTTCCTGGTGCGTGAGGAGAGGGGATTAAGAGCGCTGCTTAAAGGAGCTCCAGAGGCAGGTGTGAGCTGCGGCTAAAAGCACGGACCCCAGAGACGGGCAGGAGACACAAAGGCTGCTGCTGCCGCCGCCAAGAAGCCTGTGTGCGAGCACAGGTCACTATCCACACCTCCCTTCCGGGGAGCCTGTGCAGCCCGCCACTGCTGGGTTCCCGGGATCCAGGGACAACTCCCTCGGGAGAATGCACGGTGGGCCTCAGGCTGGTGCAACGTTACGCCGGCCTCTGCCACCACAGGCTCGCCCCGCACTCCATGCCCCTCCGTCCCCCTCTGTCCCCCCGGCCTGAGTGAGCCAGAGCCCCCGAATCAGTGGCTCCTTTAACCCCGTCCTGTCTGAGCGAAAAACAGACACCCTCTGGCAATCTACACACAGAGGCGGGGCCTGAGCCCCTGGGAGCTGTGAGATCAAAGAAGAGAAAGGGAAATCTCTCCCAGCAGCCTCAGAAGCAGTGGATTAGCAGAGAGGCTGCCTAAAATCATAAAAAGTCCACAGACACCCCAAAACACACCACCAGATGTGGACCTGCCCACCAGAGAGACAAGATCCAGCCTCATCCACCAGAACACAAGCACTAGTCCTCTCCACCAGGAAGCCTACACAACCCACTGAACCAACCTTAGCCACTGGGGACAGACACCAAAAACAACGGGAACTACGAACCTGCAGCCTGCAAAAAGGAGACCCCAAACACAGTAAGATAAGCAAAATGAGAAGACAGAAAAACACAGCAGATGAAAGAACAAGATAAAAACCCACCAGACCTAACAAATGAAGAGAAAATAGGCAGTCTACCTGAAAAAGAATTCAGAATAATGATAGTAAAGATGATCCAAAATCTTGGAAATAGAATAGACCTAATGCAAGAAACATTTAACAAGGACCTAGAAGAACTAAAGATGAAACAAGCAATGATGAACAGCACAATAAATGAAATGAAAAATACTCTAGATGGGATCAATAGCAGAATAACTGAGACAGAAGAACGGATAAGTGACCTGGAAGATAAAATAGTGGAAATAACTACTGCGGAGCAGAATAAAGAAAAAAGAATGAAAAGAACTGAGGACAGTCTCAGAGACCTCTGGGACAACATCAAACGCACCAACATTCGAATTATAGGGGTTCCAGAAGAAGAAGAGAAAAAGAAAGGGACTGAGAAAATATTTGAAGAGATTATAGTTGAAAACTTCGCTAATATAGGAAAGGAAATAGTTAATCAAGTCCAGGAAGCACAGAGACTCCCGTACAGGATAAATCCAAGGAGAAATACGGGAAGACACATATTCATTAAACTGTCAACAATTAAATACAAAGAAAGCATATTAAAAGCAGCAAGGGAAAAACAACACACAAGGGAATCCCCATAAGGTTAACAGCTGATCCTTCAGCAGAAACTCTGCAAGCCAGAAGGGACTGGCAGGACATATTTAAAGAGATGAAGGAGAAAAACTGCAACCAACATTACTCTACCCAGCAAGGATCTCATTCAGATTTGATGGAGAAATTAAAACCTTTACAGACAAGCAAAACCTGAGAGAGTTCAGCACCACCAAACCAGATTTACAACAAATGCTAAAGGAACTTCTCTAGGCAAGAAACACAAGAGAAGGAAAAGACCTACTATAACGAACCCAAAACAATTTAGAAAATGGGAATAGGAACATACATATCGATAATTACCTTAAATGTAAATGGATTAAATGCTCCCACCAAAAGACACAGATTGGCTGAATGGATACAAAAACAAGACCCATATATTTGCTGTCTACAAGAGACCCACTTCAGACCTAGAGACACATACAGACTGAAAGTAAGGGGATGGAAAAAGATATTCCATGCAAATGGAAACCAAAAGAAAGCTGGAGTAGCAATTCTAATATCAGACAAAACAGACTTTAAAATAAAGACTATTAGAAGAGACAAAGAACAACACTACACAATGATCAAGGGATCGATCCAAGAAGAAGATATAACAACTGTAAATATTTATGCACCCAACATAGGAGCATCTCAATACATAAGGCAAATACTAACAGCCATAAAAGGGGAAATCGACAATAACACATTCATAGTAGGAGACTTTAACACCCCACTTTCACCCATGGACAGATCATCCAAAATGAAAATAAATAAGGAAACACAAGCTTTAAATAATACATTAAACAAGATGGACTTAATTGATATATATAGGACATTCCATCCAAAAACAACAGAATACACATTTTTCACAAGTGCTCATGGAACGTTGTCCAGGATAGATCATATCTTGGGTCACAAATCAAGTCCTGGTAAATTTAAGAAAATTAAAATTGTATCAAGTACCTTTTCCGACCGCAACGCTATGAGACTAGATATCAATTACATGAAAAGATCTGGAAGAAATACAAACACATGGAGGCTAAACAATACAGTACTTAATAACGAAGTGATCACTGAAGAAATCAAAGAGGAAAAAAAAAATACCTAGAAATAAATGACAATGGAGACATGACGACCCAAAACCTATGGGATGCAGCAAAAGCAATTCTAAGAGGGAAGTTTAGAGTAATACAAGCCCACCTTAAGAAACAGGAAACATCTCGAATAAACCACCTAACCTTGCACCTAAAGCAATTAGACAAAGAAGAACCAAAAAAACTCCAAAGTTAGCAGAAGGAAAGAAATCATAAAAATCAGATCAGAAATAAATGAAAAAGAAATGAAGGAAACAATAGCAAAGATCAATAAAACTAAAAGCTGGTTCTTTAAGAAGATAAACAAAATGGATAAACCATTTGCCAGACTCATCAAGAAAAAACGGGAGAAGACTCAAATTGATAGAATTAGAAATGAAAAAGGAGAAGTAACAACTGACACTGCAGAAATACAAAAGATCATGAGAGATTACTACAAGCAACTCTATGCCAATAAAATGGACAATCTGGAAGAAATGGACAAATTCTTAGAAATGCACAACCTGCCAAGACTGAATCAGGAAGAAATAGAAAATATGAACAGACCAATCACAAGCACTGAAATTGAAACTGTGATTAAAAATCTTCCAACAAACAAAAAGCCCAGGACCAGATGGCTTCACAGGCGAATTCTATCAAGCATTTAGAGAAGAGCTAACACCTGTCCTTCTCAAACTCTTCCAAAATATACCAGAGGGAGGAACACTCCCAAACTCATTCTATGAGGCCACCATCACCTTGATACCAAAACCAGACAAGGATGTCACAAAGAAAGAAAACTACAGGCCAATATCATTGATGAACATAGATGCAAAAATCCTCAACAAAATGCTAGCAAACAGAATCCAACAGCACATTAAAAAGATCATACACCATGATCAAGTGGGGTTTATTCCAGGAATGCAAGGATTCTTCAATATATGCAAATCAATCAATGTGATACACCATATTAAAAAATTGAAGGAGAAAAACCATATGATCATATCAATAGATGCAGAGAAAGCTTTCAACAAAATTCAACACCCATTTATGATAAAAACCCTTCAGAAAGTAGGCATAGAGGGAACTTTCCTCAACATAATAAAGGCCATATATGACAAACTCACAGCCAACATCATCCTCAATGGTCAAAAACTGAAAGCATTTCCACTAAGATGAGGAACAAGACAAGGTTGCCCACTCTCACCGCTCTTATTCAACATAGTTTTGGAAGTTTTAGCCACAGCAATCAGAGAAGAAAAAGAAATAAAAGGAATCCAAACCGGAAAAGAAGAAGTAAAGCTGTCACTGTTTGCAGATGACAGGATACTATACATAGAAAATCCTAAAGGTGCTACCAGAAAACTACTAGAGCTAATCAATGAATGTGGTAAAGTAGCAGGATACAAAATTAATGCACAGAAATCTCTGGCATTCCTATACACTAATGATGAAAAATCTGAAAGTGAAATCAAGAAAACACTCCCATTTACCATTGCAACAAAAAGAATAAAATATCTAGGAATAAACCTACCTAAGGAGACAAAAGACCTGTATGCAGAAAATTATAAGACACTGATGAAAGAAATTAAAGATGATGCAAATAGATGGAGAGATATACCATGTTCTTGGATTGGTAGAATCAACATTGTGAAAATGACTCTACTACCCAACCAATCTACAGGTTCAGTGCAATCCCTATCAAACTACCACTGGCATTTTTCACAGAACTAGAACAAAAAATTTCACAATTTGTATGAAAACACAAAAGACCCCAAATAGCCAAAGCAATCTTGAGAACGAAAAACGGAGCTGGAGGAATCAGGCTCCCTGACTTCAGACTATACTACAGTGCTACAGTAATCAGGACAGTACGGTACTGGCACAAAAACAGAAAGATCAATGGAACAGGATAGAAAGCCCAGAAATAAACCCACACACATATCATCACCTTATCTTTTATAAAGGAGGCAGGAATGTGCAGTGGAGACAGGATAGCTTCTTCAATAAGTTGTGCTGGGAAAACTGGACAGGTACATGTAAAAGTATGAGATTAGATCACTCCCTAACACCATACATAAAAATAAGCTCAAAATGGATTAAAGACCTAAATGTAAGGCCAGAAACTATCAAACTCTTAGAGGAAAACAGGCAAAACACTCTATGACATAAATCACAGCAAGATCCTTTTTGACCCACCTCCTAGAGAAATGGAAATAAAAGCAAAAATAAACAAATGGGACCTAATGAAACTTCAAAGCTTTTGGACAGCAAAGGAAACCATAAACAAGAGCAAAAGACAACCTCAGAATGGGAGAAAATATTTGCAAATGAAGCAACTGACAAAGGATTAATTTCCAAAATTTACAAGCAGCTTATGCAGCTCAATAACAAAAAAAACAAACAACGGAATCCAAAAATGGGCAGAAGACCTAAATACACATTTCTCCAAAGAAGATATACAGACTGCCAACAAACACATGAAAGAATGCTCAACATCACTAATCATTAGAGAAATGCAAATCAAAACTACAATGAGATATCATCTCACAGCAGTCAGAATGGCCATCATCAAAAAATCTAGAAACAATAAATGCTGGAGAGGGTGTGGAGAAATGGGAACACTCTTCCAGTGCTGGTGGGAATGTGAATTGGTACAGGCACTATGGAGAACAGTATGGAGGGTCCTTAAAAAACTACAAATAGAACTACCATGTGACCCAGCAATCCCACTACTGGGCATATACCCTGAGAAAACCATAATTCAAAAAGAGTCATGTACCAAAATGTTCATTGCAGCTCTATTTATAATAGCCTGGAGATGGAAACAACCTAAGTGTCCATTTTCGGATGAATGGATAAAGAAGATGTGGCACATATGTACAATGGAATATTACTCAGCCATAAAAAGAAACGAAATTGAGCTGTTTGTAATGAGGTGGATAGACCTAGAGGCTGTGATACAGAGTGAAGTAAGTCAGAAAGAGAAAGTCCAATACCATATGCTAACACATATATATGGAACTTAAGAAAAAAAAATCATGAAGAACCTAGGGGTAAGAAAGACAGGACTAAAGACACAGACCTACTAGAGAATGGACTTGAAGATATGGGGAGGGGGAAGGGTGAGCTGTGACAAAGCAAGAGAGAGGCATGGACATATATACGCTACCAAATGTAAGGTAGATAGCTAGTGGGAAGCAGCCGCATAGCACAGGGAGATCAGCTCGGTGCTTTGTGACCGCCTTGAGGGGTGGGATAGGGAGGGTGGGAGGGAGGGAGATGTAAGAGGGAATAGATATGGGAACATATGTATATGTATATCTGATTCAGTTTTTTATAAAGCAGAAACTAACACACCAGTGTAAAGCAATTATACCCCAATAAAGATGTTTAAAAAAGAAAAAAAAAGTGTTGATGCAATCGATTATTTGATTATATGTTAATGTGTGTTGTATAGCTAGAGCCTTTTCCTAGGCTCATATATGAACATGTATTCCAAATGGATTTAATATGTAAATATTAAATATAAAAAACATATTAATCAGAGGAAAATGTCTTTAAAATATCTTTACAATGAGGATACCAAACCTGAGCAAGACTCAAAATCAGGGAGACTTTAAAAAACTGACTGCGTATTTTTAATAATCTGTATGACAAAAATTGTCTATACACAAAGTTCACAAACTATAGACAGGGAAGAAATATTTGAAACACACGTGACAGAAAATCTCCTTGATCCACAGTTATGTAAGCACTTAGAAGTCACTTAGAAAAGGTAGCAAAGGCTACATACAAAAATTGCATAGGAAAAGAATTTCAAGTGACAAACACATGAAACTCACCAGTTGTTAAATAAATATACATTAAACATTTGGGGGAAATAAGTTTTTACTGCTCAGGTTTGCAAAAATGGGAAAAAAATGATATGTAGTGTACAGACACTTGGGAAAATGGTCTCACTCTCCTGCACTATTACACAAATGGTAAATTGATATAAACTTCTTAGAGGTTAACCTGGCGGTGTCCTCTAAAATGTGCACATGCTCTCAGCTCATAATCCAAAATAAAGGAGGTGTAAATCTGGAGTTCAAAGAGTATTACAGAAATAAGTAGACTTGTCCATCAGAGGAATAGACACATATCAAAAACCGAACCACAAATACAAAGATCCAGAAAACACATATAGATCAATTTAATACCAACTGAAAAATAAAACTGCTGATCTTTTATAAATTTTGGCCCAAGTACAGGTAGTATTGTTTCCACAGCTTTAATGGGAAAAACCTCCCCATTAGCTGCATAACCAAGAAAGGACTGCACAGGAGCCAAGCAAGGAAACCTAGGACACCAAGCTACAAGATCGTGATAATGTAAAGGGAATATAACATTTTAATTTACAAATGGATGTGGGTGACAATGTAGAACCCCTCAAAGGGTATATACCAGTTAGAAATCAGGATAGAATCAGAAAAGGCAATGATAACAATAACAACAAAAAAAAGAGGGGTTTAGTAGGATATATACCCTCATATGTGTGATTAAGAACATCTGGATAATTACAGGCCAATCTCCCCCACCCCCAGTCTCGTCACTGTTCAATGTAAATTGATCCACAATAGTAGATTCCTGTTGCTTTGGTTGCTCTAACCACTGGCATCTTTGCTAGGACTGCTTTGAGGTCTGAGAGACAGGAGAAGTTTCTCATTTGTTGCAAAAAGAGGTGAATCGAGATAACTGCCTCCCAAAAATGGCAATATTTCCCAAGAGTTGACAGCCAAGTCTTCAGACAGTCAGCTAGCTGGGGACATGTGAAGTAGATCCTGAAGTGTTTTCAGGTTAACGTTTGCTTTCTGGTTTTGAACATGCATATTTTAAAAGCTCAGCAAGGATATATTATGGATCAGAAAAAATCTGCTGGGTTTGTGTAGGAAAACATGAGACATCAAATGCCTTTAAAGTTTTTGACATTCTGCTTCATGCAGTACCCCAGACCTGTTTGGAACAACTGCACCCCCATATCTTTCTGCTTCTAGGAATATTTTGGTGGGCTGGTGTGAAAACATCAAATGAGATGGCTGCTCATAATGTGGGAAACGTTGTAGTGCTTTACATATATTGATGATTACCTTTTCAATTAGAGAACTCGGAAGTGTGCCACCGATTCCATTTCACCCCTACATACTTTCTCTATTCGGCTTTCTTGAAACATCATCACGTCAGCAATTACTTCTTAAAGAACTCACAATGACTTTTCTCCACTTGTACTAATTCTGAAGGCCTCTGACTCCCCTGATCCACTATAAATCGCCTCTCTGCTGCTCTCCGGCACAGGCCACTTGCTTGCTTCAAACCCAACTCCTTGTGCACATGTAACTAATTCCTGGTGCTAGAGCTTTCCCGCAGTGCCGATCTGCTGCTCATCTCTCTTCTTGCATCTCCAGATAAGTCTGATCTATTCTTTAAGGTCCAATTCAAATCACCTCTCTCTGTAAGATGCCTTCACCAACCATATCACAAAATTAGACTGTACTTTGAAGCAATAACATCCCCCATAAGCACAAATTTAATCTTCAGTTATTTATCTTCATTTGTGTTATAATTCTTGCTTTGACTAAATTGACTAAGATAAGCCCCATGGTTATAACTTCTTTCGACTGTCAGTCACTCCATGTTACACTCAATTAGCTTTCAATATACCCCCACGTAATGCTTACCAAAATCTTTATGATTGAATAGTCGATCTTCTAGCCAAATGTGCACTTTAAAAGCAACAATATTTACAGTGGGAATTTCACTCTGTCAGAGATGTTTTAATAATGTTTCTCTGTAGTGATCGTTATCTTCCATTTTTTTTCACACCAGTCAATGAAAAAAAATGCAATGCTTGAAAAGAAAACAACCACCACAAACTTCAAACAACAGATGTTAACCAGGTGGCCTGATAGCGCATGGGATGGCCGATTGGATTTGAGACTTTTCACCTCATAATAATCAGTCTGGATTTGGCCCATGGTTGAGAGGTCACCCTACAGCTGTTAAAGGGATACCAGGTGTGTTAAGCTCATTACCAACACTGTGAGCAGGTGTTTACATCACAGCGAGCACCCCTGTGGTGACTTTCAGGGACAGCAGAGGCTCTGGTTCCTGGAAGGTGCAGCTACCTGTCAAGAGCAATGTGGGCTACTGTGCATAATGGCTGCAGTGTTCCCAAATTGTAGCAGAAATGCTATAAAGTGGCCAGTGGCACCTCACTGTGACTTACTAAGATGTGATAAATGGCACATTTGGAAATAATCTGGTGCACTTTGAAATACCAAAATCAACTCCAATTTAAGCCCATTATTCCCTCTAAATGAAATTGCTTTTTTAGAAGACTAATTTTGAATTTGTATAGGCATTTACTTAATAATATTTAAGATGTGCTATTTAATTTTCCTGGTATTTCCTGCTGTTTAATTTTCCTGTAATCTTCTTTACAAATGAGGGGCTCTGTTTTATGGAGTATCATTTGGGAACATTCTGTAAACCTGAAACCACAAAACAGGCAGAGCCGATGTGGTAAACCCCTGCATTAACCACTGAGAAATCTGAGTAAAGCCTCTTAAAATTCAGTCTCTTGCCAAGAGAAGCCACCTAATAAATGTCCACTAAATTAATGCATGAATACATTTGATTTCTTTTTTACATAAGGGGACTGGACTTGATGTCTAATATACTTTTCTGTTCTCAAATGCTATGTACAAATTGTAAAAAGGAAGAAGCTTCCTACAGTGTATAACCAAGGATAGACACAGTGACTCATGCTGCTCCTAAAGTGACAAGTTTCCCAAAGAAGGAAGATAGTAATAGGTTTTGTCTCCTGTCCCCAGAACTCTTTTCTGCCCCTGCATCCTTCATAGTCCTCTGAAATCCCAGTGCCTCAATGTAAGGCTCCTGAGTGTGGCTCTTTCTGTTACAATTCTCTCCTTAACTAATGAAATTTAAATGAAGATGAGGGCTACCCATACACTAAGTGATAGGAGGAGTTGGGGTATGTTGATAGCATATCAAGAAAGAGGATACTTCCATTTGCCTGGCAATGAACATCTATGTTTCCAATATAAAGACAAAGAAGCATTAAGTAACCATATTCTCTGTAGAGAACTTGCAAGGACCTGCTGATGATTTCCCCAATGCTTTATAAAAAGCTGTTTAATGAGTTCGATTATCCTCAACCATCACTGCATCCTCTTGTCCCAGATCGGTACATACAATCTAACTTAGCATAGAGAGGAGAATCAAGAAGAAATTGTTGATCTGTACACCCTAAACCTCAAAAGGGGCCACCAAAGATAGGGAAACCAGTATTCAGTAGTCAGAGGTGGGGAGACCAAGTATCTCACTTTGTGGCTGGATATTGGCAAGATGAGGAAGGCCCCAGGTTCTCCAAAGTTTGGATGCCAAAAGAGTGCACAGGGAGAGAATCTCCATGTGAACCCAATATGTGTCTCCTGGAGTTGGGTTCACATACACATAGAATCTTATGTCTGCTTCCCTCTAGAGAGTACTGAGAAAGCTTGTTGGAACGGGTCACACCCGTTTTGTAGCATATGTTTGGGAAGAAAACGTCAACCCAACGACCCAAGACTCCTGGTGCTCTTCAAGCACAGAAGAGAAGCTCAACAGTTCAATGACTTCACTCTCAGAAAATGCACCCAACAGAGACACGCAAGACAAGACATTCCTTCACATGACCAAAAGGTAGCTATGATAGAGGGCCATGCTGCCTGATTTCTCATCCTAGTTTCCAATGCCAGAGGAGCTAGAATTAGAAGATGATAAGTTCAATGGAATTCATTCTACTCTACGTTGGACATAGGCTACAGGTCAAGTATGAGCCAGGAGGGAAGAGGAAGGGCAATGAAACATTAAGTGGTTCTGACCCAGTCACTTTAATAGCTGAGATGTTGGCCTGTTCCAACAAGCTTCCTCAGTACTCTCTAGGAGGGAAGCAGACATAAACCTCCGTGTATGTGAACCCAACTCCAGGAGACACGTGTCAGGTTCACACAGAGATTCTCTCCCTGTGCACTATTTTACATTAAAACCTTGGAGAAAGCTACAGGATCTATCCGGAAGGTCATTATAGATCCAGAAAGAAGAGATGCATGCTTGTACGAAGGCAGCAGTTATTAAAAAAAAAATTGTTTTTATATTTGTAGCTTGCTGGATTTCAATTGTTCAGTCAACCAGCTGCACATGTATAGAATAGGGAGAGAGTGATGTGGGATAGAAAGCTAATAATGGGGGTAAAAGGGCAAAAAAGAAAAGGAAAAAGATCTCAGAATTATGTAGACATCCATTAGAACCTCCCTACTCAAAACTATGGTATATGAACAAGCAGCATCAACATGACCTGGGAACTTGTTAGAAATGTAGAATATTGGATTCCACATACCTACAAGACAGTTTTTCAAAATTCAGTGTGTAGAATTATCACGTGGAGAGTTTGAAAAAACAGATTCCTGGCTCTTTCGGATCAGGAGGTTGAGACGGACTCGAGATTGTCTTTCTAATAAGCTCCCAGGTGAGGCTAATGCTACTCATCCCTGGGCCCCATTTTGAGTTAGTAAGGCAGGAAGAAGCTAAAAAATGATACTACCTACTTGATTGATTTTCCTAAGAATTAACAGTGATCTGAACAGGAAGGAGGTAGAGAGAGGTATTTCTCTTTACCTCCTTCCAAACATTATAACCACTTTAGTGGGCAGCAAAAAGCTGCTTTCCTCCTTTACTTTGTAGAAGTGTTCAAGAGCTCAGGAACGGATAGCTAGCTAAATGTGAAAACAAAATACAAACAAAAACAGATTCTAACAAAAGGCATATCCATTCTTATTTCATTCTTCTATTCTCCTGTTAGAGTCGGTGCGTGTACAGTGCATTTTCCCCAGCCTTTCTTGTTGCCAGCTCCCATTATTTTGTTGTCTTAATAAGGGTCTGAGTATATTCTCTTAACACCTCTCTTTTCTCCTTCATGGCATCTAAAGGGAAAAGAAATGTAACAAAAATATCTAATAGAACTGAAAAAAACATTACAGAAAAATTAGCTACATAATTTGCAAAAACCCCAGCTCTGTTTATTTTATGAACACGTAAAACTTGCAAAATTTTTTCCGTCAGGCTAGCGAGTGAAAACAGACAAAAAATCATACCATGCCTGTGTTATGAAAATCTAGCACCCACAAAGAAGCAACTGCCATTTCTTTACTGTGTGAGGAAATTTTCAAAGAGACAATTTGATGAGAAGTTGAGTAGGGTATCTGAGAGAAAAGATAAGATAGAAAAGCTTCAACTTCCTCTCACCCCAAGAATCTTATATGAGATTCTCCCTGGGCATCAGCTAATGCTTTGTCTGCTCTTGGCAGGGAAGCTGCAGGAGAAGCTGAGGGCTGGCGAGGCATTGGAAAAGGGAGTCTCAGCAGCTTCTTCTCCCCACAGCAGTCATTATCATTAACAATAGCTGACAGTGTCACCACTCCACAGTCTGAACTCTTTGAAATAAAGTTCACAGATAAACATCGTAATTGACTGCATAAACCTATAATGAGATGGTGATTCCAAACAGCACATACTTACTGCATACTGGATGGAAATCAGAAGAACAAAACTGAGGGGAAAATGTCAGTCCTCCAACATCTATTTTTTATGTGGTGCTTTAGCACCATATGACCACCTGGATTTCTGACATAGGAGAATCCCGGCTTTCTTTATAATTTCAAAATTAAGACATTATTTCCCTTAGAGTGAATATTTGTATTTCCCTGTGACCCTATTCTTGTGCTTAGAACCAGTGAGTGTTCCATAAGTGGTCCAGAAGTGTGCCGACTTGGTATCTTTTGATATCCTTTTGTATCCAAATAAAAAACTGTCCAGGCAGGTCTCCAATCATAGCAATTTCTACCCTATTAAACTACCAAACTAAATGCTAAGCTAAAGCCAAAATTCAGACCTCTCAGGATCAAGCTCCAATGAGATTCTCAACCAAGAGAGTGATGGAGTCAAGCATCCATGAGGAAAACTTATAGATATTTTTATAGCACAGGCGGATAGCTTTTACTTGTCTCACTAAACCAAAGCTTCCAGAACAATTTTCCTCTGTGTCTCATTATGTATTACCTTTAAAATGAACTTTATCTCTTAATAATAGGTTTACGTTTCCCGGCTCCTATTTTATTTTAGCCAGAGTCCTACTCAAGAATCCTATGAATAGTAAAGCAACTTTGCTTTCAGTTAGATACTTATTGCTATTGTGCAGTCAGGGCCCTGACGCTTTTTAGACAGGGCATACATTGACTTGACTCTCCTTTGAGGTCATAAAGAAATAAAGAGAGCAGCTCTTAGACACATGCTCAAGTTGGGGACTAGGGGAAGATCACAGCTTACCTCTCCCACCACTCTAACTTCGGCTAAAGCCGCTATTACCTTTCGGTTATTCTACTGTAACAATATGATCTCCTTATTCTTTACTGTTAACGTATAATCCATTCTTCACAAAGCAGCTAGAATAATTTGTTAAAAATATAAATTAGATCATATCACTTATGTTTTCAATGCCCCAGTGACTTCATATAATGCTTATTAAAACCTAAATATCTTATCATGGCCAATATAATGTAGCCCTTGCCTACTTCTATGGTCTCTACCACTGTGCCCTTAATTTGCTCTGCCTCAATCCCACTGTCTTTCAAGTTAGTTTTTTGAACATGCCAATCACAGTCTATCCTGAAGGCCTGGTTCCATGTTCCTGGAATACTTCTTCCCAGTTATTTGCATTTCTTTTTTCTCCCAGTCAGACCACTGCTGTATTTAAATACCATCTCTTCAGAGAGGACTTCTTTGACTATAGCAGCTCATCACTTTGTAGTCCCTTACTCTATTTTATTCTTTCTCACATTGCCTACCTGATTTTAATATTTTTTGTGTGTCTCTCTCAGTATGGTATATACTCTAGTGTATATTCTGGATTCGCTCAATCTCACCAGTTAATCCACAGCCTCTGGAACAGTAACTGGCACATAGTAAGCACACAATAAGTGCCAGCTGGATGAATGAACGGGAGAGAGGAAGCAAGAAAGCGTAAGTATCTTAAACAATTTCTAGAGAGTATTCTCAGGGTTCAAAAACTACATAAAGGTATTAAACTTAACGATGGCATTGGTCCACTCATAGACATCCGTATTTTCACTTGTGAACTAACTTATCATACCCTAATAAACTGACTTCCTAACCTCATCTGAGAAATGGTACTGAATCAATAATATTCATTATTTTCTAAAGAACTCTCACAGCCAAAATGCCTGAACAGATATTTGAGAGAGGTGCCACATTGTACTGGATGTCAGGAGTATTACATGTTTGAAAAAGATAAAGCAAATAGGGCATAAGATGTATCCATACATTGGATTGTCTAATGCAGTCCAACTAATCAAAAAACAAAAACTCTTTCCCCTTCCCATAATGAATAGCTTGTAAAGCTTGTATTATTCTAAACTTTCTGCTAAAAACAATTATAAATTCAAGATAATATATGCAAAGGAAGAGTTATAAGGCTCTGGACAGCAACAAAAAACAGGCAGAACTGGAGACACTATGACCCTTGAACAAAGAAACCATACTAGGTGAGATCACCTAAAGAAAATTCTCCGGTCCACAAGGTGTACATAGGATGGAGCTCGGGCAGAAAGCTGCAGTCCTATTGGACTGGGTAGTCAAATGTTAAAGTTTAGGACAGATTTAGCAGCTGAAATTTGAGGAAAGAAATCCTGGAAAAGAGGAATCCATAAAGTGTAAGCATAAACTTACTTACACATAAATTTGTGGCTGACATCTAAATTGTTTGCACACAAGATAAGACTTCATACAGTTTAGGAGAAACAACAGTTCTAAAGGAAGAAATACATGACCAGAGATTTCAGTTGCTACTAGATACTGGGGAGACAGAGGTTTATATTCCATTCATGCCAAAGTAGAGGGCCTTGGTAATCATCTCCTATGTTCCACTGAATTACCAGAAGGGCCATGTCTTATAATTTAAACCTATATCCAAGAACTAAGGGACTCTCCCTAAGAGTAACAGAAAACAAAAACAAAAACAAAAAAAAATAGACTGACCTATATAAAGTATAACTTAAATTCACACCTCAATAAAATCAAAATAACTCACTAGTAACAGCCTACTAAAACAGAACTCAACAAAATTTAGAGGGAAATAACAAAATTCAGTTTCTTCAACATATCACTTAAAATATCCAATATAAAGCAAATAACTGCTAGACATGAAAGTACACAGGAAATGTAATAACACACAGTGTAGAGGAAAATAGTCAATAGATGCAGAGAAATGACCTAGATTTTGGAATTAGAACATGTGAGTTTAACATAATTATATGAACTCTGTTCCTGATCATGGTGTACTAACTGGAGGAGTAGTCATACCCTATTGCTGTACATCCAAAGAACACTAAATATTTAGACAGCTGTTTTCAAACATTAGAAAACAGTCATTGCAAAACTGTGATCCCTGAGAGGAAGGGAAAGACGGAGTGAGATCTACAATCACCCTAGCTTTTTGTCTGAAGGCATATTTCAGAGCACAGTGCAGGGTAACACAAGTAAAGTATGGGAATTTCACTAAGTTTAGGCGTGAGAGACCAGAGTTCAGAAAGGATAAAGTGGTTTAAATTTCACAGTAATAAAGATGAGGACGCTAAACAGAGGTCTGAAAACTGGTCAAGATTCTGATTGCTGATTTCTGTATCATTTATGTGTAGGTTGAAACTCCATGAGACCAAGAAAAAGAATGACTATAAAGCAATAAGCTACACAGTTTCCACAGGGTTGTGAGAAACTGGGTTCTAATCCATCAGAAGGACATTTCTTGTTTAATTATGGAGAATGCTCAGTAAAAAGTCCAGAAAAATCATGCCTTGGTAGTAATGCTAACCTAGCCCTGTTTAAAAAGCTTTGCTAACTCACCATAACAACAAAAAAAAAACTTAAAAGAATCAAGCTGATTAATGTACAACTTAATATCCTGTCAGAACAATGTCAGTCTAATATTTTTGAAAGATGATATTAAAATTCATAACAATGTAATATTCACAATATGCAATGTCAAATCAAAAATTCCTGGTAATGATGAGGAAAATGTGACCCATAACCAGCGAACAAGTCAGTCAACAGAGACAGATGCAGACATGACAGAGATATATAATTAATACTTTTAAAAGAATTGCTAAAAAAAGTATCCAAGGACTAAAGAATGGAGATAAAAAAGCTAAAAAATAAAGCATAAAAATATAATAATCCAAAAATACAATATTTAAAATGAAAAATTAGATGGGTTAATAGAAGATTTCAAATAAAAATCAACACTTAAAAATATATTAATAGAAATAGAAAAACTGAAACACATAAAGAAAAAAAGGCCAATATTAAGTGAACAGAGCCTTAATGACCCATGTAATAATATCAAGAGGTCCAACATATGTATAATCAGAATCCTTAAAAGAGAGGAGCAAGGATGCAAAACAATATTAGAAGAAATAATACCCCAAATTCCAAATTTAATGGAAAATATAAACCTACTAACTCAAAACTCTTAATGAACTCCAAATAGAACAAAAACAAAACCACATAAAGTCATGTCACAATCAAATTTCTGAAAACAAGTAATAAAGGGAAAATTTTAAAAGCATCTTGTAACACATCATACAGAAAACTGTCAAGTGAGAATTCTACATTCAGAAAAGAAAAAAACCTTAAGAATACAAGGGAAATATTTTTTTTAGACAAACAACGCTGAGAGAATTCATTCCAACCCAACCTACGCTACATCAAATGATTAAAAGAATTCTAAGACTTAGGAAAAACTATGCCAAATAAAATTTTGGATTTACACAAAGGAATAAAGAGAACCAGATTGTGTAATTTTGTGTAAAATATAAATTTATATGATCTAAAAGATAACTGAGAAATTTTGGGTGCAGTTCTGACAAGTAAATGTCTTGGAAGTTTGGAAGTTGTCATTCCTGACCTTACAACAAGAAAAAGTTGGACAGTTGAAAACTAAACTCTTTTCATGTATTCATCAGAGGACTGAAGTCACGGGGAAAATATCCCATTAAATCTAGATAGGTCATTCAGAGGGATATAGCAACCAAGATCTTCTTACCTGGAGCAACAGCTGCTGATACCTAAAGTTGGAAGAACACTTAACCAGTATTTTTGACAAATTACTAGAGGGTGAGTGTAGATTAGTGTAAGAAGGAGAAACTCATGGGAATTGCAGTCTTATGGAGAGCATACACCCTTACTACAGACCTTTCCTTCAGGAACTTCATGAGGTTCTCACAGTGAGGATATGGAAAGGTCTCCACATCATCCGGAGGCCAAATAGAAGGAAACAGTAAATATTGTGCAGCCTGACAGCAACAATACAAGGGTGAAATTGCAAATAATCTGGAGACTTCAATGCCCCTCTGTCTGTAACTGATAACTCAAACCAGTAGAAAATCAGTAACCAAAATAGCAGTAATTGCTCTAATTGACATTTACAGATACTCCAGCTAGCAACATCAATGAAAGAAAATACACTCACATAAAAATTATCAATATCAAAAAAGAAAGATATATTAAAGAGCAATAAAAGTCATACAAACATTAAAGAGGATAACAATACATTATAAAAAAGTTTATGCCTATACATTCAATGACTTGGATGAAATAGAAATATCCTTGAACAATACAATTCACCAAACACACACACACACACACACACACACAAAGAAAGACTGAATAGTTTTATACCTATTTTAAAAAACTGAATTTCATCAATATTAAAATTTTCCTCTCATCAAAATACATCATTAAGAAAATGAAAATATAAGAGACACATACAGACTGAAAGTAAGGGGATGGAAAAACATATTTCATGCAAATGGAAACCAAAAGAAAGCTGGAGTAGCAATTCTCATATCAGACAAAATAGACTTTAAAATAAAGACTATGAGAAGAGACAAGAAGGACACTACATAATGATCAAGGGATCGATCCAAGAAGATATAACAATTGCAAATATTTATGCACCCAACATAGGAGCAACTCAATACATAAGGCAAATACTAACAGCCATAAAAGGGGAAATCGACAGTAACACAATCATAGTAGGGGACTTTAACACCCCAGTTTCACCAATGGACAGATCATCCAAAATGAAAATAAATAAGGAAACACAAGCTTTAAATAATACATTAAACAAGATGGACTTAATTGATATTTATAGGACATTCCATCCAAAAACAACAGAATACACATTTTTCTCTAGTGCTCATGGATCATTCTCCAGGATAGATCATATCTTGGGTCACAAATCAAACCTTGGTAAATTTAAGAAAATTGATATTGTATCAAGTATCTTTTCGGACCACAACCCTATGAGACTAGATATCAATTACAGGAAAAGATCTGTAAAAAATACAAACACATGGAGGCTAAACAATACACTACTTAATAACGAAGTGATCACTGAGGAAATCAAAGAGGAAATCAAAAAATACCTAGAAACAAATGACAATGGAGACACGACGACTCAAAATCTATAGGATGCAGCCAAAGCAGTTCTAAGAAGGAAGTTTATAGCAATACAATCCTACCTTAAGGAACAGGAAACATCTCGAATAAACCACCTAACCTTGCACCTAAAGCAATTAGAGAAAGAAGAACAAAAAAACCCCAAAGTTAGCAGAAGGAAAGAAATCATAAAAATCAGATCAGAAATAAATGAAAAAGAAATGAAGGAAACGACAGCAAAGATCAATAAAACTAAAAGCTGGTTCTTTGAGAAGATAAACAAAATTGATAAACCATTAGCCAGACTCATCAAGAAAAAAAGGGAGAAGACTCAAATCGATAGAAATGAAAAAGGAGAAGTAACAACTGATACTGCAGAAATACAAAAGATCATGAGAGATTACTACAAGAAACTCTATGCCAATAAAATGGACAACCTGGAAGAAATGGACAAATTCTTAGAAATGCACAACCTGCCAAGACTGAATCAGGAAGAAATAGAAAATATGAAAAGGCCAATCACAAGCACTGAAATTGAAACTGTGATTAAAATTCTTCCAACAAACAAAAGCCCAGGACCAGATGGCTTCACAGGTGAATTCTATCAAACATTTAGAGAAGAGCTAACACCTATCCTTCTCAAACTCTTCCAAAATATAGCAGAGGGAGGAACACTCCCAAACTCATTCGAGGCCACCATCACCCTGATACCAAAACTAGACAAGGATGTCACAAAGAAAGAAAACTACAGGCCAATATCACTGATGAACATACATGCAAAAATCCTCAACAAAATACTAGCAAACAGAATCCAACAGCACATTAAAAGGATCATACACTATGATCAAGTGGGGTTTATTCCAAAATGCAAGGATTCTTCAATATACAGAAATCAATCAACCTGATACACCATATTAACAAATTGAAGGAGAAAAATCATATGATCATCTCAATAAATGCAGAGAAAGCTTTCAACAAAATTCAACACCCATTTATGATAAAAACACTGCAGAAAGTAGGCATAGAGGGAACTTTCCTCAACATAATAAAGGCCATATAGACAAACCCACAGCCAACATCGTCCTCAATGTTGAAAAACTGAAAGCATTTCCACTAAGATCAGGAACAAGACAAGGTTGCCCACTCTCACCACTCTTGTTCAACATAGTTTTGGAAGTTTTAGCCATAGCAGTCAGAGAAGAAAAGGAATAAAAGGAATCCAAATCGGAAAAGAAGAAGTAAAGCTGTCACTGTTTGCAGATGACATGATACTATACATAGAGAATCCTAAAGATGCTACCAGAAAACTACTAGAGCTAATCAATGAATTTGGTAAAGTAGCAGGATACAAAATTAATGCACAGAAATCTCTGGCATTCCTATACACTAATGATGAAAAATCTGAAAGTGAAATCAAGAAAACACTCCCATTTACCACTGCAACAAAAAGAATAAAATATCTAGGAATAAACCTACCTAAGGAGACAAAAGACCTGTATGCAGAAAATTATAAGACACTGATGAAAGAAATTAAAGATGCTACAAAGAGATGGAGAGATATACCATGTTCTTGGATTGGAAGAATCAACATTGTGAAAATGACTCTACTACCCAAAGCAATCTATGGATTCAATGCAATTCCTATCAAACTACCACTGGCATTTTTCACAGAACTAGAACAAAAAATTTCACAATTTGTATGGAAACACAAAAGATCCCGAATAGCAAAAGCAATCTTGAGAACGAAAAACGGAGCTGGAGGAATCAGGCTCCCTGATTTCAGACTGTACTACAAAGCTACAGTAATCAAGACAGGATGGTACTGGCACAAAAACAGAAAGATAGATCAATGGAACAGGATAGAAAGCCCAGAGATAAACCCACACACATATGGTCACCTTACCTTTGAAAAAGGAGGCAGGAATATACAGCGGAGAAAGGACAGCCTCTTCAATAAGTGGTGCTGGGAAAACTGGACAGGTACATGTAAAAGTATGAGATTAGATCACTCCCTAACACCATACACAAAAATAAGCTCAAAATGGATTAAAGACCTAAATGTAAGGCCAGAAACTATCAAACTCTTTGAGGAAAATATAGACAGGACACTCTATGACATAAATCACAGCAAGATCGTTTTTGACCCACCTCTTAGAGAAATGGAAATAAAAGCAAAAATAAACAAATGGGACCTAATGAAACTTAAAAGCTTTTGGACAGCAAAGGAAACCATAAACAAGACCAAAAGACAACCCTCAGAATGGGAGAAAATATTTGCAAATGAAGCAACTGACAAAGGATTAATCTCCAAAATTTATAAGCAGCTCATGCAGCTTAATAACAAAAAAAACAAACAACGCAATCCAAAAATGGGCAGAAGACCTAAATAGACATTTTTCCAAAGAAGATATACAGACTGCCAGCAAACACATGAAAGAATGCTCAACATCACTAATCATTAGAGAAATGCAAATCAAAACTACAATGAGATATCATCTCACACCAGTCAGAATGGCCATCATCAAAAAATCTAGAAACAATAAATGCTGGAGAGGGTGTGAAGAAAAGGGAATACTCTTGCACTGTTGGTGGGAATGTAAATTGATACAGCCACTGTGGAGAACAGTATAGACGTTCCTTAAAAAACTAAAAATAGAACTACCATATGACCTAGCAATCCCTCTACCGGGCATATACCCTGAGAAAACCATAATTCAAAAAGAGTCATGTACCAAAATGTTCATTGCAGCTGTATTTACAATAGCCCGGAGATGGAGACAACCTAAGTGCCCATCATCGGATGAATGGATAAAGAAGATGTGGCACATACATACAATGGAATATTACTCATCCATAAAAAGAAACGAAAGTGAGCTATTTGTAATGAGGTGGATAGACCTAGAGTCTGTCATATAGAGTGAAGTAAGTCAGAAAGAGAGAGACAAATACCGTATGCTAACACATATATATGGAATTTAAGAAAAAAGAAATGTCATGAAGAACCTAGGGGTAAGACAGGAATAAAGACACAGACCTACTGGAGAATGGACTTGAGGATATGTCGAGGGGGAAGGGTAAGCTGTGATAAAGCAAGAGAGAGGCATGGACATATATACACTACCAAACGTAAGGTAGATAGCTAGTGGGAAGCAGCCGCATAGCACAGGGAGATCAGCTCGGTGTTTTGTGACCGCCTGGAGGGTTGGAATAGGGAGGGTGGGAGGGAGGGAGATGCAAGAGGGAAGAGATATGGGAACATATGTATATATATAACTGATTCATTTTGTTGTAAAGCAGAAATACACCATTGTAAAGCAATTATACTCCAATAAAGATGTTAAAAAACAAAAAAAAGAAAATGAAAATATAAGCCACAAATTAGAGAAAATATGTGTAATCCATATATCATTAAAAACTATTATCTTGAATACATAAGGGACTCTTTCAACTGAATAATAAAAAAGCAAACAATATAAGAAAAATAATGGTTAAAACTCATCAGACATTTTATTGGAGAAAATTTGTGAATTTTCAGAAACTACTGAGAAGATACTCAAATTTAACAATCATTAGGGAAATTCAAATTGCAAATTAACCTCATTGTGAGATACAGCTACATACCCAATAGTATGGCTAAAATTTGATAGTGAGGCAATTTCAAATTTTGATGAGATGTGATTCGACTATCATACATTATTGATGATAGTATTAGTTTACTCTTGCTTATCTGAAAAAATACCACTAGGCATAAAACAGCACACATTTATTCTCTTACAGTTCTGGAGGTCAGAAGTCTAAAATCAAGGTCTTGGCAGGGCTGTATTCCTTCTGGAAGCTTCAGAAGAGAATCTGTTTCTTTGCCTCTCCTAGTTTTTAAAGGCAGCCTGCATTCTCTGGCTCATGGTCCTTTCCTCCCTCTATCTTCAAAGTGCATTGCTCCAGTCTCTTCTCTCATCATGTTTCCTCTCTCTGATTTTGACTGTCTTGCTTTCCTCTTATGAGGGATTATTTGTAATCATATTGGGTCCACCAGAATAATCCTTGATAATCTCCCCATCTCAAAATTCTTAACCTAACCACATCTGCAAAATTCCTTTTTCATGTAAGGTAACGTATTTACAAGTTCTGGGGATTAGGTCACAGACATCTTTGGAGGGCCATTACTCTGTCTACCATAGAGTATAAAATGTTAATTTATTTTAGAGATTTTCATTAAGTTAAGCACATACCTATCCTGTGATTCAGCAATCCCATTCCTAAGTATTTGCTCAAGAGAAATAAAAGCATATTTCTATAAAGAATTTTGTTTTAAAGTGTTCATAAAATTATTATGTATTATAGGCTCAAACTGTAAACAACACAACTGTCCATCAATAGCTGAGTGTAAAAAAAATTGTGCTTAATTCATAACAGAATTCACTACTCAGAAATAAAGTAGAATGAACTACTGATAATAAACAACATGAATGAATCTTTAAAAACAAAAAGAAAAATATTATTCTGAGTGAAAGAAGCCTTAACATGAAACAGCACATTGTGGATGCTTTCATTTACATGAGTTTCTAGAAGTGGCAAACTAATGCATTGTGATAGAAATCAGACAGCAGAGGTTGCCTCACAATGGGAGAAAGGCAGAGACAGGAGGAGATCACCTGAAAAGGGGCACAAGGAAACTTTCTGGTTTATGAATATGTTCTCTATCTTGTTTAGCGTGGTGGTTATATGGATATATACTTTTGTCAAAACTCATCAAACTTAGCACTTAACATTGTTACCCTTCATTGCGTGAAAATTAAAGTGAAATAAACTGTCCATTTCCCAGCCAAATGCCTAGAGTCCTCAAGAGAAAATATATTTCAGTGGTGTTTGAAGAAAGGAAAAAATCCATTTATAAAAATTCTGAACCATTCTATGCTTTTTCATTGCCAAAGCTGATCATAAAGGAATGTGATTATGATACAAAAGGACCAAATAAAGGGACCAGGGATATTGCAGAGGTACTAAAAGTTTATTTTCTATCAATTTTATGTGCCTATTAATTTTAAACTTTTGGGGAGGTTTTAGGGCACTGTGAAGGAAGGCTACTGTACCTCTCAGCCAGCTGCCCGAGGAGGATGCCGAGGGTGGTGAGTGCCTTGCCCAGGTGAGAAGAGAGCTTTTCTGGCTCTAAGTCTGAAGCAGCCTGCTCAGCCAGGCCCTCAGCCAGTTTTACTAGGCACTAGGCACTCCCAGACTGCTTTTAGGTATTACTGTGATGTCCTCATAAGTCAAGATAGGTGCTTTCAAATGGTCAAGAGACCGAAGTCCCCTCTGACCCCAAACTCTTACTTTCTACCCCACCATGATAGAAACTTGTTTTTCATTAATCCAAATTTTGCCTCATTATATCTTTTTAATTTTATAATCTTACTCTGTTTTCTCAGGTTACTAGTTTCTCTACCTTTCCTGAACTCCATATTTAGATAATTTAATAATGCACTCACTGACATCTTAGAAATTATTTTCTCAATATTCTACCCAGCGAGAATGGCAATCTGCATACTCAGAGTATATTTTTTTTCTGCTCCCAAACTAATGACTTAACTGATCCTCTTCTGATTTAGATCTTACACATCACTCTTTTTACCTTCGCGCTACATCTTCCCTGATAAACAGACAAAATATTTTTATTCTTTTTTTTAAAATGTTCTATTTGTGGATATTCCTTCAAACACTCACTGCATTTAACCTTAATAACCACTGATAAGCAAATGTCCTTACTTTTCAATTTATTTACATCAAGATAATTTGACTTGGGTTTCCTCAATTGTTTGCTGTTCTGAAAACAAAAAAGAAAAAAAAAATTTTTGCTTAACTGTCAGCTTAATCTTTCCTTTGTTTCAATACTGCTTATTTCCATTAACTATTGACTTTTTTTGGGCACAGAATATTTTCAGTTTTAAATTATAAAAATAATGCATTTTTATTATAAAAGTTATAAATTTAGATAGTCAAAATGATTTATTGATGTACAACATATTACTATGTACTATGTGCCAAGTATTTTTCTGCATGATAAAAAATAGCCCTTGACCAGACATATAATGGGCTAACTCTAATGAGACTTACCTTCTGTTTCTTTTCTATTTGAAATGTGTGTATTCTCTGAATATGATTAGTACCCTCTTCCTTCCTGGATGCCTTTAACTTCCATCTCTATTTGCTGCTGTTGAGTTTTCAAGACCAAACTCTGACTAGACATTTTATGAGTTTTCCCAAGTTCCCTCCATTAAATTTCAAGTACTCTGCCCTTGTACTCTGGTTGGTATCTACAACTTCTGTCCTACTTATCAAATCAATATTGCATTTAAAAGTTATTCATCATTATGTCAGTCATTCCCTCTAAACTTTGAACCCTGGAAAGCGAAGGGCATGTCTTATTTATTTTGTACACTGCATGATACATAAAACAGTGTAGAAATTCCGTAAGTACTTACTAAGTTGGGTCATATCCTTGGCCTTTACTCTTTTTTTATCCCTCATTTAAAAAAAAATGTCTCCCCATTGCCAACATAATATGTTAAAATGTATCAGCCAAACCTTCCTGATCTGCTCCAACTACAATTTTCTAATTATTTTTCCTATTTCCCATTATGTGCATAATCCACAATGGGATATTTGCAGGTCCCAAAACTCACAGAATTTTCATAATCTCCTCTCAGTTATTACCTGATAAGTGGTAATATTGTTAAAAAACTCTCAGAAAGCAATTTGACAAGTTCCAAGACTGTGAAGTTTCATTCTTTAGGGCCCAGAATTTCTTCTTTAGTAATCTAGCAAAGAAAAATAACCTCACTTGTAGTAGGATGAAAGGAAAATCTCTAGGCCAAATAAACAAAAGATTCATAAATTAAATTTCCATTTCAGCTTTATTTATAATAACGTAATTCACAAAAACTGAGAAAAATCAATATAAATCTCAAATGCTTATTGCTACGCAGTTTAGATAGGCTTTAAATTTGGTAAAACTTATTCTTTAAAATTTAAATTTATTTATTTTTTATAGAGCAGGTTCTTATTAGTTATCTATTTTATACATTTTAAATCACAGTTTCAATATCATTACTTGTGATTGGTCTGTTCATATTTTCTATTTCTTCCTGGTTCAGTCTTGGAAGGTTATACCTTTCTAAGAATTGTCTATTTCTTCCAGGTTGTCCATTTTATTGGCACAGAGTCGCTTGTAGTAGTCTCCTGTGATGCTTTGTATTTCTGCAGTGTCCATTGTAACTTCTCATTTTTCATTTCTAATTTTATTGATTTGAGTCCTCTCCCTCTTTTTCTTGATGAGTC
Source organism: Delphinus delphis (assembly GCF_949987515.2). Classification (NCBI taxonomy): domain Eukaryota; kingdom Metazoa; phylum Chordata; class Mammalia; order Artiodactyla; family Delphinidae; genus Delphinus; species Delphinus delphis. The sequence goes on from NC_082689.1 coordinate 89,964,679, forward strand.
TGGCTAAAGGTTTATCAATTTTGTTTATCTTCTCAAAGAACCAGCTTTTAGTTTTATTGATCTTTGCTATTGTTTTCTTTGTTTCATTTATTTCTGCTCTGATCTTTATGATTTCTTTCCTTCCACTAACTTTGAGTTTTGTTTGTTCTTCTTTCTCTAGTTCCTTTAGGTGTAAGGTTAGATTGGGTAAAACTTATTTTTAACTTATTTACTTTTATCAATTTTCTTCTCTAAAAAGAACTTCAACTTATCATTCTACTGTCCCCTTTGTTTTGGAACTTTGAGCTGTCCATGAGATCCTTTAAATTGGTAACTGCATTACTTACCATCACTCGCTTTTCTATGTGGAACATACTAGACCATCTTGAGCTCATTCTCTCCCTCTCTGGCTCCTGCTTTCCCATATGAAAGCATTAGATACAAATTATTTTTAAAAAATCAAAAAGCTCTGAAAGGATTTTTTTCAGAAAACAATTGTCCTTCCTCTCCTTCCCACTATCCAGGTACAACCACATTCTATTCTTTGAGTATTTTTTTCAGATATTCACATCCATATTTCTAAGTAATAAATATATATGGTTATGAGATTTTCAGAACAGAATCATGGTATATTTTATTGAGAAATGCTAGCACAATTAGAAGATGGTAATTTTTTGGTGGAAATTTATGAAGACAGCCTCACAAAGCAGGAGTCATAGCAGGATACTCCCAGATGAAGGCATGACTCCGTAGTCTCTAGGACATAGAGTTGCCTGTGATGTTACCCTTGGCAAGTGAAGAGTCCACCAAGAGGCTCAGGGACACTTTCATTTCCTTCTGGAAGTGTACTGTCCGTTAATATGCAAGAAAGGAGTCACCATAAAAAGCTGGGGTTGAAATCTCTGTGATCTGGTGGTGTTTATACAGGGAGCAGGAGGGTTTCACTAGAGAGCAAGTTGATGGTCAGCTGCTTTTTGACCAATGGCCTTCAAATGCCAATTTCAGTAAGACGTAAGAAAAGGAACTCCTATCCTTCTTCCTGATATTTATCAACCTCACTATCGGTTTTCTAGAGTTGCGTGGGGAAAATGTACTAAGAAGATCTACTAATCAAAAGGCAGAATTTTACTCAGAGCTTCAGTTTCCAACAGGAGCCCTCAAATTTCGTTCCTCTAATGCATAATATCCCAAGACAGAAGTAGCCCCCCAGTTCAGTTTCATAAAGAAAAATAATATCAAGTCTAGAAAGAGAGGGAACAGAAACTGGAAACCCAACAACTCCTTTACACAACTGTTCAAACTATTGTTTAGTTTTTGACCCATGCCTCATTCCTACCCCTCTAAAGTACCAGCAATCCCTGAGTCTTTAATACCTAACTCTTCAGTGGATTCTGGAGGAGAAATCAATGATCTCCTCTTTGGTGCTTTCTTTGTAAGCTCTTGTGTTAGATTCTCTGCTAAGGCATTTACCCCTCTTCCATTTGCTTTCTATGTATAGTGCAAATTACAGAGGCTACTTGTTTTCATCAATGGTGAAACTTCTGTTTCTCATATTTGTATAATGCATAGGAGAGTGATTCTGGGGAAGAGAGGTGTGGCATAGTATGATAACAGATTTGTAAGAAATATATTATTTTGTCTTTGTCTCCATTTCTGGCACTGAGCTCCTAAAACCCTTGAAATTTCCTTGATGAGAGCATAAAGGTGTCTTTTGTTATGTGAATGAGATGACTCCTGGAAAACACCTAAGGATGAGGGCTGGTTGCCAGCAGAACTAAGCCTGTGATTAGACAGTTGGAACTTTCAGTCTCATTGCCCCTGATCTCCAGGGAAGGAAGAGGGGCTGGAGATTGAATCAATCACCAATAGCCAGTGATATAATCAATCACATATGTAATAAGCATGTTTCTTAGTTACATTGCCCAGGGTGCCAAGCAGAGTGTTTAGCACAGAGTGGTTACTCATACGCATGCATAGGTGAGTGAGTAAACTGACTTTCCAGGCTCTGCAGTCTGTCTTCCTGGTAAGTTGCTGGACACTCTATGAGCACCTTGCCCCTCTGATTTTTTCTCTTCCAAAACATCATGCTATGAAAGCTTCCATTTCTGAAACTCACCATATTTATTACAACTTGAAGGTAGGGATTTTTCCCCATTTGCTTTTATCAAATGTTTATATTTTTTTAAATCCATGTCTGTTGCCATAGTAGCGGCTGTTAGACAGAGGTGAGCAAATCATCGTAAGAACTCTTACACACAGGGGCTGGTTACTCAGTGGTGGCAGTTTGCTTACGGTGCCAGATGAGTGTCTTCACATATCCTGGACTGCCCTTTTCTTCAAGGCCAGATGCCTTACTGCCTTCATAAAGATGCTTGTGTTCTAAACCTGTAAACGTACAGTTAAGTAGCAAGATACATGTAGCACCCGCTAAATTCCTGAGTGCAACATAATAGACAACATAGAAACCATAGTTTTTGATTTTTCATTAACTGCGCAAGTTCTTTCCTTTATTTAAACCCTGTGCATGTGAAAGGTAGCTGGTGCTATGTTTCCTAAGAGGAAAATGGTCACGTAGTAGCATAACAGTCAAAGTCCTCTGGACCGACCTCTCATGCCTCCTGAAAGGACTGTACTCTTTATAACCAGATATATACCCATCGTTTCCCTTCAATTTTCCTAAGAAAGCAGTACTGCAGCCTTCCTAATGTGTTAGCTGTGATATTTTCCTAATGTCTTTCACTTTGTATTTTTCTTTCTTGTTCAGTCTATTGAAAATGGGAGATTTTAGGAGTTAAGAGTCAAGGATCATAGAGTGTTCCATAATAGAAAGGACCTCAGGAATGTCTATTGCAACATTTTCATTTTATTCGTGTGGAAATTGTGGCATAGAGAGGGAAAGTTAGCTTTCAAAGGCCACACAGTGAGTTAAAAGTGTACTGTGTTTTCACTCGAGTGATCTGGTTTTTAATCCAGAGTTTATTCTATTCACTCCTTATGAACTGACATCAGCAGGAGGTTCAAGCAAAGAAACTGGGTCTGCTTTAAATAAAAACAACAACAACAAAACCTTCAGTATTAAGGAGATCTGGGAGCTTGTCATGAGAGAGGTAGGGTGGGTGGGGTCTTGGGAAAAATTATACCAAATTCCCCACAGTTCTAAAAGGCTCCATAGTCTTTTGTGTATTTTGGCATTTCCTGGGATGTCCCTTTCCTTTTGTACTACCATTTACTGTCCCTTGTAATTTAAAAGTCAACTTAAAGTTCAGTATTCCCTTGTCAGATGCTTTTGTTGGGCCCTCCATACCCATCTGGGTACCTTTTCGTATACATTTCTCTATTGTAGTACTTAATCATCACCCCATCTTATTCATTCATATTTTCATACATTCATTTTGTCAAATATTTACTGAGAACTTACTATATCCTCCCCAGAGTTGTAGGTGCTATAGATTCTATGATATCATGATGAATAAAAAAGAAAAAAAAAATCATTGTACTCAAAGAAACATCTGTTTAGTTGGAAAGTTCATAACACATATTTATAAGTTTCTGACATTGGACTGTGAGATTTTTGAGGCCAGGCGTTGAGCTTTATGTATTATGATATTCCCAAATTATAGTACAGTGCTTGGAATTCAGTAGCTATTTATTGAAAGAACCAGTGAATGAATAAACTAGATATAGAATGTAAGTACCACAAAATTCAGAGAAATTTTATCGATATAAAGTATTTTTAGATAAATGTATTGGCCGTTTGAGACTATAGTTTGGCATTAAAAGCACAGGGAGTATTGGAAAGGAAATGAAGGGGGAAGGAAGAATTCAAGGCAAAGGAAAAAGCAAGAAAAGGCCACAAAATGGAGGTGATATTCAGGGATACAGAAAACAGCACGGAGTCACATAAACACATTTGAGAAGAAATTGTAATATTTACTTTAGTAGTACTTTTACATCGATTGCTTTATGTGCAATAACAAAGTGCCTTGTTTAGGGACTGTTAGGTAAAGATAAAACGTATTTTTAAAAAACAGTATTTTAAGATGTGCCTTATGAAGAGGTGATATGTTTGGTCTTTCTATTCACACATTCAAACCGGGGAACAATCTACTGACAGATTATTCATTCAAAGGGCAGGTATTACATGTGAATTGTTTTTTCAGAATTTTGGACATTTTGGTGCTGATCATCTCTTTGCTCTTTCTCCAAATTCATTTTTACTAGTAGTTACAATTTAGGAGGGAATTGTAGACATAGTCCATGGCCAAAAGAACATGAAATCAATTGACCACCCAGGGAAAGAAACTAGACTAAATATTTGACGAATGGATAGATATAAGAAGAATGATATAAAAGCATAAAAAATTAAGAAAAACTCAACAGTTTTGTGTTAGGCAGAAAGATGCTTATTTTTATTCTTTTTCTACTCATCTTTTTTTTTCCTTTCTAATTTACAGAATGAATATAAAAGAGGAACCTCACTATGGCACAAAATTCCTCGGATCCTCATAAAACCAAGGGCCATAAACATAGTTAAGATCTTGTAACATTTCCTCCTTACACTTCTCATTATATATCCATTTGTTCTTTTCCTTCAGCAAGGTCTAGGAATTTACGTGATTGAATATTTGAAACAAGAGAGGATTGCGTTATTTTACACTGTCTTCACAGAATCCTTCTAATATGACTGAATTATTATCACAACTTAAGTTTAAAAATCACACACACACACACACACACACACACAAACTTAAAGCAGCCAGCACTAGCAACTCAAGAGATGATGCTTTCATACCTCATCATGTAACATTTAAAAGCGATTGAATTATAGTCATTTAATGTATGTTTCCAGGGAGAAGTACCTTTGAGATAGCACACTGGAGCAACACATAATGTATAAATAATTGGACTGGACCCCAAACACTCATTTTTGAGAAAAATGCTTCAAATGTCTAGGAAAAAGTTAACTTACTAAAGTTGTGTATCTTTATTAAAAACCCTCAAACTTCAATGCAAATATCTGAGAGTGAAAAAGTAGAATAATTTTCCTTCTCAAAAAGGTAACTTGAAACAAAAAATTATTCACATAAGACTAATAATTTTAGAAGAAAACCCTAGCTTAATATAGCTTCAATTATGGGAAGGATACCAAATATTTGGTATCCTTTTCACTTTTTACATTTATCCTTTCAAGAGCAAAACAGATTGAAGCAGATTCTTTTTTTTTTTTTTTTTTGCGGTACGCGGGCCTCTCACTGCTGTGGCCTCTCCCGTCGCGGAGCACAGGCTCCGGACACACAGGCTCAGCGGCCATGGCTCACGGGCCCAGCTGCTCCCCGGCATGTGGGATCCTCCCGGATTGGGGATCGGCAGGCGGACTCTCAACGACTGCACCACCAGGGAAGCCCCTGAAGCAGATTCTTAACCCTAGTGAGAATCAATCCCAATAAACTGGACTTAACAATGAATTTAACATGTTGTTTTAATTCTCAGCAATTCTTTTTTAGTGAATGTTACATGGAAATAAATTACTGAAACACAATTGGAGTGAAATCTTGGTTATTCAGGGTGAGTTTCCTACTTTATTATTTATTTGTGGAAAATTATTAATCTTTTGAGCTACGCCTTCCTTAGGTAGTGATGGCTTTGAAAATAAAAATTAATTTTAGTCTAAGCTCAATATAATTTGAAAAGTTATCTAAATCTAAAGAAGTCATGTTATAATCTTTAACTATTCCCCCCACACCCACACCCCCCCCACACACACACAAAAGTTCTGCATATTATGGGATGAAAAAGGAACAGCAATTGCATCCTCCCTAAAAGCTTTCTCCTAACACTGATGGTATGCCTGTGAACCATGCTGAGCACTGCAGAGTAGGCAAAGAATTGGAGATAATGGATTTGGGGGGAAAATGCTAAAGTAAGGAGAATGGGGAAAATTGAGTTAAGGGGAAGATAAAATAGATGATGGAGAAAAGCAGAATATAAAATCTAGGGATAAATAAATACAACTAATCTGGTAATTCTTGCCTCATGAAATTGAAGAGTCAAATAATAGCTTTGATACAAGAGACAGTAATATGATTCTCCTTCTGTCTTTTTTAAAAAAATCTGTTCCCCCATTCTCTTAATCTCTCTCTTACCTGCCAAAATCATAGACGTTTGGAATTTACCTTCTTTTATGGCACAGAAATGAATTTTTAAAACAAAGACACTGTAGGTGACATTTCACAAATGAATATGCTGCCTCCTGGGCTGTGGGGCAATTTCAGTCTTAAGGATATAGCACAGCACTGGTAAAGCTCAACATTATAGCTGCCCCCCTAGATAGGGAAACAGGCAGCAGGGATTCATTTATTTATTACTATTGTCTTTTTTTGTCCCAGACATTATTCTAGTTGCTGAGTGAAATAAACAAAAATAAAATAGTATTTAAGGTCTCTTCTTTCATTGGGACAGGCTAGGTATTTTCTACAGTAATCCTAGCATCTCAAAGGCCTAATGCAACACAAGTTTATTTCTCACACACACTTCATGTCCCGTAAGAGCAGGTAGGGAATCTGCTCCACCCACTCACTCAGGGATCCAGGTTTATGAAGTCTCCCCTATCTTATAGTCAAGTGATCTGGAACAGTGGCTTTCCCGGGCCCTGCATTAGGGGAAGACAAACTTGAAAATTGCAAATAAACCTTCTGTTGCTTTGTCCTAGTGGTGACATGTAACACTCTCACTCACTCTTCATTGACTAGAACTAATCATTTAGCCCCATGAACATGCAACAGGCCTGAGAGTGTCAGTCTTCTAGGTGCTTGGGAATGAGGAAAAGACAGGTACTGGTAAGCACCACATTCATGAAAACTACATTTTAGTGTGAAAAACATAAACACTACACATACTGTTTGTTTCCTACACATACATACTTATGATCATGTTTAATTTATAACTTAGACACCGTAAGAGAATATGTGACTTGTCAGCCTCACTACTCTTGTGCTTTGGCACCATTACTAAGTAAAATAAGGGTTCCTTGAACACAAGCCCTGGGATACCACGACAGTAGATCTGATAACAGAGATGGCTGCTAAGTGACTGACAGGCAGAATATGCTGGACAAAGGCATGATTCACTTCCTGGGCAGGATGGAGAGGAATGGTGCAAGATTCCATCATGCTACTCAGAACAGTGTGCAATTTAAAACTTATGGACTCTTTATTTCTGGGATTTTCCGTTTAACATGTTGGACCTCAGTTGACCATGGGTAACTGAAACGGAAGAAAGGGGGATAAGGGGGGACGACTGTAATACACAAGTAAGCAAATAAAATACTTTCAGTAATAATAAATATTCTGAAGACCTAGAACAGGATAATATTATAGAAAATAATATCATGGAAGTGAAGTCAATTTTAGATAGGGTAGTCAAAGAAGACCCCTCTGAGGGAGTGCCATTTGGTATGAAATTTGAATGACGAGATGCACGAAACCATACAAAAACCGGTAATCAGTTTGCAGGGAGAGGTAGAATAGCAGGCAGAGGGAAATGTAAGCGCAAAGGCCTGAGATGAAAATTCTTTTATGTTTGAGACACAGAAAGAAGCAGGGGTATGCATGGAAAACAGTAAAAGAGCGGGAAGAGATGAGGTTAGACTGGTCATTAGGGCAAGATAATGGAGGACGGTAATGGATAGAAAAAGCAATTTAGATGTCATTATAAGTATAACTAAAAGACATTTGAAAAATATTGGGACTCCGCTGGTGGCGCAGTGGTTAAGAATCCACCTGCCAATGCAGGGGACGCGGGTTCGAGCCTTGGTCCGGGAAGATCCCTCATGCCTTGGAGCAGCTAAGCCCGCGAGTCACAACTACTGAGCCCACGTGCCACAACTACTGAAGCCTGAGCGCCTAAAGCCCATGCTCTGCAACAAGAGAAGCCACTGCAGTGAGAAGCCCGTGCACCACAACGAAGAGTAGCCCCCACTCGCCGCAACTAGGGAACGCCTGCACGCAGCAACAAGACCCAACGCAGCCAAATAAATAAATAAAAACTAAAAGTGGGTGTGGAGCCCAAACTAATAAAAAAAAATTCTCTAATCTACATTATTAGAGAATCATAATATTATAATAGGGCTTCCCTGGTGGCACAGTGGTTGGGGGTCCGCCTGCCGATGCGGGGGACGCGGGTTCGTGCCCTGGTCGGGGAGGATCCCGCGTGCCACAGAGCAGCTGGGCCCGTGGGCCATGGCCGCTGGGCCTGCGCGTCCGGAGCCTGTGCTCCGCCCGCAGTGGTGAGGGGCCCGCGTATCGCAAAAAAAATAAAAATAAAAAAAATAATAATATTATTATTATTGGTGTGCAATATTCTCTACTCTACATTCTAAAAGAATCATCCTGTTTGCCCTTCGGATATTGAATTGCAGGCAGGCAAGAGTGAAAGCAGAGGAGGCAACCGCGTGATTGTTGCAGCCCTCCAAGGGGGAGATGACAGCTTTCTGAACAAGGAAGAAAGCACTCAAGTTGGAGGAAAGACTAGGAAAGCTGCTGTTTTCAAGATTTATATGGAGTTATATTTGATAGGATTTATTGATACATTGAATGTGGAAAGTGATAAATAAAAAAGAGAAATAAAGGATCATCTCAATATTTTGCTCCGTGCAACTGAATAAATGTCACTTATTGCAATAGGGTGGAGGAAGATGAGGGGTAGAAATCAAGAATTGTCCTTGAGGGATGATAACTTTTGAGAAATCTGTTAGACCTCCAGGTGGTGATATCTAGAGTTTGGTTGCATATAGAGATCAGCATCTGAGGCGGAAGTCAGGCTCATTTTGGTATTAAACAGTTCATCAATGAAGGATAGTTTTAAAGCCAAAGATCTGGCTGAGGTCACCTAAGAAGAGAAGTAGATGGTGATGATGGACCAGGATCAGAATTGGGGTACTGTTTTGCATTAATAGGTCAGGGACTAGACCCCTACAGCAACCAACCTTATCACAGATGATTGCTACAGATAACACAAAACAAAAACAAACAAAAAATAACAACAAAAAGCAGAGAGCATATGAATCATAGAACAATTATGTCACTCTGCCAGTAGACTAAAAATGCCATCTGTGTATCCCAAGGGCAGAATTCATATCAACATTTAAAAAATACCCCTCAAAACACTGATTAAAATCAACAACAACCGAAACAAACAAATTAAAATCGTAAGATTACATCCTAACAACTGATGATTTCCTCTGTTTGGAGGAAGAGAAAGATGACCTTTTCAGTTCTGTCACAGTGAGCATTACTAACGTGCATTTCATTTGTAATGCACATTCCTTGAGGCTAGTCATTAAGGGTATAAATGGAAATAACCCACAGAACTCAAGCAAGCAAGCATGAGGAGGATCATAAAAAAAAACATATTGCATTCCGAAAAGAGGCGCACTTACAAGACAATGGGAATCTGATTTAATAGGCAAATATTCCTTAAGTCACTGATAAATTGCTCATTAATCCAAAAGTTTGTGTCATTGCATCGGAATTTAGTAAGTCATAGTTCTCTTAAAAGGATGCTGAAATGAAGTACATTATATCATTAAAATATATCCCTTATCTGGGGCACCTTTGCAAAAGAGAGGATATGGAAAATGCTAGAATGTCAGAGGAATTGGCCTAAGTGTTTCATAACAATAATTCTGAAGAATGTTCTCCATGAAACTTACAGGTGAACTGACCCCAGTTTCCTTATATGTTATTGGCAGTCTAGTGTGCACCAAAGGGATTAAAAAGGCAAACTTGAGTTTAAATCACAGTTCTTTCAGCAAGTTACTCAACGTCTCTGAACTTTATCCATATGCAAAATAAGTATTATTATATTATCTTTAGAAAATGTAATGTGTTAAACTATAAAATATATTTAAAGTGCCTGACATATTACAGATCCAAAATTTCTTATAAAGCAATTATGAAATTCAAAAAGCTCTGAAAAACAGAAGTTGTGGTTTTGCTTTGTTTTTAATTGCTCATTTAGGGGCGAAACCTGACTTAACCTGAACTCCTTTGGCCCCAAAACCTGATCTCATACGATGTGAGGCTAATTATATTCTAAATATTTATCCCACTAAGCGTGAATGTTCATGTTTTCACTAGAGAAATACCGTGTTTGATCTTAGGCTGACAGTGGTATATAAAATTCAGTTTATGCATGTATTGCCATTCTGAAATCCCGGGGCTTCTGATAAGGATTATGACCTTTATAAGGTAACCCTAACAATTGTAAAATAGCAAGGCAGACAGCTAGGATCTCGTCCGTCCTCGTTTCTGAGTTCCTGTTTCACATGTCCAATGGATGCAGTGATCTGACTAGAGAGATAAGAACTCCCTGGAAAAGGGATTTCAACTCAACTATTGACCACACGTTTGACCAGGAAGCACAGGGTCTACAACAATAGTAGAGAAAAGAGCCTGGTAGGAGAATAGAATAATACATGTTTTATTTAACTCGGTGGTAGCTTAATTCACTGTTTTAAATGTTTAGATACAATGGAAGGTGGGCTCTATTTGTACTTTGGGCCCAGACTCTGCAAATATTAGGATTGGGTTTGAACAGTGGCTAAATGTATTACCCTGAATCAGTTACATAGTATGTTACCCCTTAAAAGGAGAATGTGTGGTGATGCTATGACACTTTAGTGTTTGTTTCCTTAATGTCATTCCCTGATGCCTATCAACTTTAGATTTAGGTATTTAATGTATTTATAAATCATACAATAAGTGGTATTCTTCATGTAAAAATGACTTTCATGCAGAAAATAGCAAATAATAATAGACCTTATTCTTTTGGAAATGATGCTTGGAGCTGTTGCAGCCATTTTGACTATAAATGCACGAGCATGAAAATGAATTCAAACATTCTGAGAACAGTAAATTATAAATGGAACCTAGATCTTTAATGAAATCAATCAACTCCAGCTGTCTACCACACAATCTCATTTAAACCATTGTTAGTGTGCTACTAGCAACTGAACTCATCCTAACTGATTCCAAGAGGAAGGCTATTTTTTACTTAATGTAAAGAACATCCCAATAGTAGTAGGCTTCTTTCTTTGGAAATGTTCAAGCAAAGATTGGTGGACCATATCTTTAAGATGTTTTAGAAGGGATTAATGTATTTGGGAGGATATTGACAAGAGCAGCTCTAAGATTAGTGGACTCAAACGGAAGCAGGTTTTGTCGTTGTTATTTAGCTTTTTTTTTCTTTTGAGATGATGGATGTAAATATAATCAATATCTAGGTAAATAAACTGTACTTAACCCTTCAATGTGGCATTCTGGCAAGTATCGCTGATAGTATAAAAAAGAGTCATTTCATTTTTATTTTTCATTTTATTTCATTTTTATAATGAAATTGTTGTTTTTTAATCAAATTAAAATGACCATTTCTTTAAAGTCGTTGACCTATATGAAGTCTACCTTATCCAAACAGAATAGATGAGTCTGTTCTAATTAATTAATTTCAAAACCTCAGCACCTAGCCTAGGCCTGGGTATACAGTAGATACTCAATGAGTGTTTATTGAAGTGAATTTTGTTTCTTTTCTAATCCTCCTTCAAGTACTCTGACAAGTATTCAATTATTTTTGCTTCTCCCTTTCAAATATCCAATTTTGAATACTTAAATAATGCTCACAATATTAACATAATATAACATAAATATAGTCAAATTTTGAGTATTACTTCTAGCTTTTTCCAAAGGCCATACCAGTAACTGGCATATGAAATCAATTACTATTTCATATGTTGTAAAGATGTCGCTGAAGACATTGCTGGTTGCATTTCTTTCATGAAATAGAAATATTAAGATACCTAGATCAAAATCACTTGTGCTTTCCATGACTTTCCTGCATAAAATAAACTCTCAGTGATGTACTAAAAAACCCTCATTCTGATATTCTGAAGACAATACTAGGGCCTATTACCATCCAATAATTAGCAATGCTTTCTGCTGCGTCATGTATAAATGCACACCAGACAGTTGGTTCCACAGTACTCAAGGGTTCACGCACAAGTTTTGTCCTCAGAAGCTTCCAACTCCCTCTTAAAAAAAAAAAACAACTCTGGGATACTCATCCATTTTGGAAAAAGTCCGTAATTGACAGTCAGGTTGAAGAAATGTCGTTCAGTTCCCTCTTTCTGACATTCTTTCGTACTAATTGCACTCCCTGAATATTAAATAGAGATTTCCTCCATATGAGAGCAATTACAGAACTTGTTAAAAACACGCAAGTGGCTCGTAAAAGCAATGCACACATTAAAGACAACTTCCTAAAAGGACTTTTGGAAAGGTCTTTGGAAAACTTCAGGAGATGAGCAGGTCATGAAAATGCATGGCATCTTTGACAATAACACTGTTTGCTGGAGAATGGTATGAAACCGAAGGCAGAACAATGTCAGAGAGAACATTAGTTACTGAAGTCTGAAAACAACTGCACCGTAACTATGAGGAAGTTGTTACACTTTCAGGTCCCATAACACAGCATGACCAGAGGACCTTAGGGTATTGAAGGAATAAAAAACGAAGCAGAGTAATTAACAAGCATGCTTACCTGATGAGAAATTTTGTATTGCTGTTGCAAAAATTCAATTCATATCTACATATCTTTATATCTACATACTAAAATATATTTTATCAAGAGGCAGAATTGGCTACTTCATTCATTCCTTTATTCAACACATACTGCCTACACTGTGGTCATTTTACTCTATAGATTAGGATTACATCCATTGTTTAAAAAATAATAAATGTACTTTAAATTCAGACAGATCTGCCTTCTGCCTTAGCAGTTCCACTACTAACAGCTGATCTTGGGCACATGGAGAAGACTGAATTATTGGCCCTAATACTTCATCTGTCTCCGTATCTACACCCTGTGCCAAGTTATATTTTCCCCCACTAGAGGGAGAATATATCACTCTGTCCCACTGCTGCCAGGCTACGGCATATATCTTGCTTTTACCAATAAGATGTTGGCAGCTATGATGTAAGCAGAGATTTGACATGTGTTTGCATGGTTGGGCTTGCCCTCTTGTACTTGGCATATTTGTGAGAAGAACATGCTTCTGCTAGCCCACTGGCCAAAGGCAGACACCATGGAACAGAACTGGGTTCATCCTACAACTCTGTCAAGCCCAGCCTAATCAACTCCCAGGTAATCCCCCAGGGAATTGGCAGATGTGTGAGAGAAAATAAAGAAGTGTTTTAAGCCATTAGAAACAAATTTTTTGTTATGCAGCAGTAGCAACTGATACGGCATTTAACTCATTCTTGCACTCAGTTTTCACATCTGTAAAATGATACAATAGAAGTGTGTAATATTGTACATAGGATTGCTACTAGGATTGTTGATGTTTTAAACACCTAAGTATAACATTTAAAAGTCAATTGCATTTCCATATACTAACAATGAATGCGTGGAACTGAAACTAAAAATTTGAAAAATTTACAATTACCAAAAAAAAAAGAGAAAAGAAAAAAAAATACATTTAGGTGTAAATTTACCAAACACGTGTAGGACTTGTATGCTGAAAACTACACAATACTGATGACCGAAATCAAAGATCTAAATAAACAGCGAGACATACTGTATTCACTGAAAGACTAAGCATACACAGTAAAGATGTCAAGTCTCTCCAAATTGATACAGAGATTTAACACATTTCTCATCAACTTCCCAGCAATATTTTTTGGAGATATAGACAAGATTGTTCTAAAATATATATGGAAATATAAAAAATAAAAAAATCTTTAAAAATTTTGAAAAAGAAGAATAAAATAGGAGGACTCAAACAACTTAATTTCAAGATATATTATATGGCTATAGCATTAAGACTGTGTGGTATTTGTACAGAGATAAATATACAGATGAACAAAACAGAGAAACCAAAAATAGACCAACTCAAATGTACTCAACACAAATATGACAAAAATGCAAACACAATTCAATAGCGGAAAGATGGGGGAAAAAAGAACCTTTACCTCACTCTCATGACTTATACAAAAATTAACTCAAAATGAACCACAGACTTAACTATGATGTAAAACTACAAAACTTTTTTTAAGATAGGAGAAAATTTTCAGATCTAAGGCTAGGAAAAGAATTATTAGACTTGACACCAAAAGCACAATCCATATGAGGAAAAACTGATAAATTGGACTTTATCAAAATTAAAATCTTTTGCTCTGAAAAAATTTAAGAAGATGAAAAGACAACCCATAGAGGAGGAAAAAATATTTCCAAACCACATATCTGTTAAAACCAAAATGAGATATCTCTAGGCACCTATCATTAATGGCTAAAATATAAAATTATGTCAACTTCAAATGCTAGCAAGGATGCGGCGAAACGATTGCTCACACATTGCTGCTGGGAATGTAAAATGATACAGCCACTCTGGAAAATAGTTTGGACGCTTCTTTAAAAAAAAAACCAAAAAACAACTAAACATGCACTTAACATAAGAACCAGCAATTTCAGTCTTAGTCATTTATTTCGGAGAAATAAAGACGTGTGTTCACGCAAAAATCTGTACAAAAATGTTTATAGCAATTTTATTCTGATTAAACAGGAACTGGAAAGAACCCAGATGTCCTTCCACAGGTGAACAAGTAAACAAATTGGCATATCCATACCGTTAACTACTACTCAGCAATTAAAACGGAAGAACTATTGATACATGCAATGCCCTGGAGGAATCTCCAGAGAACTAGGCTAAGTGAAAAAAAAGACAGTTCCTAAAGGTCACTTACTGTATGATTCCACCTATATAACGTTTTTGAAACCACAAAATCCCATGAATGGAGAACAGATTAGTGATCAAGGATGGCGATGCTCAGAGAAGGAAGTTTGAGTGCTGATAAAAGAGCAACATGAGTGATCTGTGGTGATGGCAGTGTTCTGTATCTTGACTGTAACCGTGACAATATCCCGGTTGTGATACTGTAAGACAGTTTTGTAAGATGTTACCGTTGGGAGAAACTGAGTAAAGCATACACAGGATCTCACTGTATTAATTCTTATAACCACATGTGAGTCTATGATTATCTCAAAATGAAAAGTTTAATTCAAATATTTATTTAAAACTTGAAAGTAAATAATACATTTTAAGTTTTCTAAAAACCTTAGTAAAAGCAACAACTATTTTTCCTCAAAATTTTTTTTATTCTTCAACTTTAAATGGTTTGTCCAGGTGCTGAGAATTTGGATTCTTTTTTCTATTTTAGCCAAAGAGAGATGCATCAGCTCAGCTGTTAGACTAGCAGACTCAGTGTGCTGAAATCAAATGGGTAGCCCCCTGCAAATCCAGTGTTCCCGGTCTCCAGAGTGCCACCCTGGGCTCATTCACTGTAGACGCATGGCTTCTTTGAGCTCATTTCCAATCTAGAGGGTCACAATTCCACTTTCCTTCTGGTATTGCCAAAAAGACTCTAATACATTTAGGGCTTGCTAAAGAGCAAGTTGTCATTTAAGGCATATTAGTGATTTTTTTTTCTACCCCTGAAGTAATTGGAATTTAGATACAGAAAGAACCTTTTTGTGTACGTGTGAGGCATATTAAAGGGTGGAAATCTCTAGTTAGCATATAGTAAGCACTCAAGAGTTGCTAGATTCCTTAACGAATGGGATATTCTCTGGAAGTCCTTAAAAAAGAACACATATCCCCAAGTGGCCTGAGATGATTTATGATGTCAGATTCATCATCAAAATGAACTAACAGTATTCCTGCTAGCATGCTCAGATTAAGATAAAATAAACTACTTCATTTTAGACTTTTTCATTGCCCTTGAAAGAGTCGTGAGCCAGGAATCTACATAATTGACCACATAGTTACAAATAAGTCCACAAAGTTTTCCCTCTTCCTTTTTTAAAGTATATTGTTTTCATCATTTTCCTTTAGGACAAATGCCAGGGGTTTTGCTTTACCATGCTCTAATCTGGTTGGTCTTTGACTATTGAAAAACACAAGTACAAGGTGGTCTAAATCCCTACTATCAGAAGACAGAGCCCCAAATTTGGTCCCTGTCGAGTCTATAGGATAGGTCAGCTTTCTCTAATTTTTCTAATGTGAGAACTCGAGCAAGCCATTTACTTCTGTGGGCCTCGTTTTTCTAAAGTATAAAAATGAATGTTGGTGAATATGCCAGACATATTTTAGATACCATTTCACTCTCTGTTTTTCTGATCTGTCTCTTATTTCACCTACCTGCTCTGTGTGAACCCTGATTAATTTCATGCAGGTGTACCAGACCGTGCCTGGTCTCATACCCATGATGCTAAATGTGCCGTTTCATTATGCAGCTTCCAATTGTAGCTGATCCTGCTCAGGGACCATACGTGTGTAATATGGAAGAGGCAGGGAGCGAATACCCCTGGGGAAAATTTTAACCAATGGGAAATGGTGTACTGTGGTTAAATTCTTCCTTCCTTCTCCGCTCCGGCAGACAGTCCTGAGATGCACTTTATATCATTTCCTGAAAAACTATCACAATGGATTGGAGAATCAGTTGCACTCCGTGGTATCCAGCCTGATCATGCAGCACATACTGTCTCTTCCTATGGCCCTAATTTATTTCATTTCTCTCACTTTCTTGGGGTTGTACTTCCTAAAAAAGTAGTAACATATAAGCTTTTGAGTCAGGCTCTGACTTCTGGGGAACCCAGGCTAAAACAGTTGGTAAGAAAAGCACCGGTAATAAGTCTCAGGATGCGATTCTGGAGAAAGACTACTTGCCAGTAGGATTGCAAATGTCTCCACCGCTGGTGGCATCACAATTACTGAAGCTTTCACCTGAGATGAATGGAAAGTGCGATATAGGGATGTGGAAAAGTGTGATATTGGGATGTGGCATGAGAACTATATGGGAGCTATGATAAGTTTAAGGATTTTAGAGTAGGCTTTTTTAATGTCAGTTTTTCTTAACTGCCTTGAAAGCCTCAATTTTAAAAAACCTCCAGAAATCATCTACCAGCTAAAGGCAAATAACGGAAGACAGAAAGTCTTTGACAGCAACTTACGAAGTACAATTGTTCTCCTTAAAATTTTCACATGCTGCCCTTATTGCTTTCGGGCTAGCCTGCAGAGTCAGTCTCAGCAAATCCCAAGTAGGCAAGCACAATTCTTTTAACAAAAGAAATTGCACACCCTGAAGGAATTACAGACACTGCCTATATGTACTGCCAGGGCCCAGAAGCAGATTTAAGAGTGGATCTTGTGGGTTAGGAAACAGGGTTAGACCACACATGGGCTATGGAGTAATTTATTGCCTAAGCCACTCACGCAGGCCTTGGGCTTCAGTGTTCGGGCAAGGACATGTTAAGTTTTTTTGTAATGTCTCCTTGAAGCACAAATTCTGAAGATGGTAAATCGTAATGAAAGCCTTCCTGGAAATAATACTGAGAAATCAGTCAGTAGGCTCAGGAAAGGTGGCAATGTGATGATAAATTTACTATATTAGACTTGAGAACCCACCACCTGGCAGTGTTCCCTGGTAGGTCTAGGATACTCTCATTACTAAGATAATAGAATATATTTTAGCATCTTTGAAACCCTCAGTAGTGTCTGTCCTTTGTGGCACAATAATAAGAAATGCTGCCTTGGAACTGGGCTCCCTGCTAACAGTGAAGGTAATGGCTTCTGGAACAGTGGAGATCTAGTGGCTGTAATTAACTGTCAGTGGACGCAATTACCCTAATGGGCAGCAAAGCTGAGTGGCAATGAGGGCTCCTTCCCACAAGGACCCATGCAGTTCTAAAAACAGGAGTGAACTACATGAAGTGGTTCAGAATTCCATGTTGCCTACCATTACTACATTACTGCCCCTCTTCAATTTATTGTTGTAAACTTACTGGGGGCTAATGAGAGCCAGCTGTTGGAGGAAGAAATAACTCAGCCTGGTCATTGATGTTGGATCAGGCCCAAATGGACTGCTAGTACACTTGAGTCCCACTCATGGGAGACCGTAGGAGTGTGGTGAAGAGAAATCCTCTCAGTGGACAGAGCTGTGAGGAAAACACTTAGTCATCTGTTTTATATAGAGAGATAAGTGGTCTGAATTACATATACACAAGAGCTCTTGGGAAGTAGCAAACAATTTGGCTGGTTACTCAGGGGTCTGGAAGGTATAAGATTCAGAGATTAGAGACAAGGCTGCATGGAAAAGAGGTATGAGGACTGATCCATGGCAGGGAACATAAAGTGTGTAGATTTTTGTATGTCAAGGTAATACTCATAAGAGAATGCTTAGTGTAGAGGAATTTCCTAACAACAAGAAGATGAGGTGATTCGTCTTGTGGAAATTAGGAAGTCTTCCTTTTTGGCCATCTCTGTGGTGATGCAGTGGCCCCATGAACAGAGTAACTAACTACTTTGGTGTGGCTGGAGGCTATACACAGACCCAATATCATGGTCTCCCTCTTGCTAAGACTGTTGTAATTCCAGCCCCTGCTGAATATCCAACCTTCCAGCAGCAGAGACCAACAGTGAGCTCTCTCTATATCACCATTATTCAGTGAGACCAGCAAGCCACTCGGTATTAGGGTGAACATATTGGACTCCTACTACTCTGAAAAAAAAAAAGCAGTTATTTTTTATACCAAAACTGACATCTACTCTGATTATGGTATTTTATCCTATGAAAGGAGTGCTTGCATAAGAACAAACTTCAGAGGTCTCACAAAACATCTGATCTGTTGGCGTGATACCATATGTAATATTGCCTCAGGCCAACAGACCCATTTTATAACAAAGGAATTGTGACAGAAGATATGTGACCAAAGGATTCTGTGGTCTTGCCTGTGGATCCCACCCCACCATAATCCATAAAGAGTTGGCTTGTTCAAAACATGGAATGGTCTGTAAAAGGCTCAGCTACAGCACTATTTCAGGGACAATAGCCTACAGCATTAGGATGCTGGCCAAGTGATGTACTAAACGTACTACTGATAAAGGGTGCTGGAATAGATGGATTCAGAAACCAAGGGTGGAAATAAAAGTCAAACCTCTCAACTAACCAATGATCTGATTTTGCTTTTTGGCTATGAAACCTTTGGATCTGCCAAGTTAAAGGTTTATTTCCTGTGTTAAGGGCTACATCTTCACTATATATTAGAGAACATCTTTATGTTGAACTTTAAGTTGTAACTCGTTTCAGGTCTCTTTGGGTTCTACATTCCATTAGAGCAATAAAGTAAAGAGTGACAGAACTGGCAGAGGTAATTTGCCTTGACTACCATGTGGAGCTAGGTTTGCTGCTATACAACGTGGCAGGGAGGATTAAGAGTAGAACCCAAGGGCTTCCCTGGTGGCGCAGTGGTTGAGAGTCCGCCTGCCGATGCAGGGGATGTGGGTTCGTGCCCTGGTCCGGGAAGATCCCACATGCCGCGGAGTGGCTGGGCCCGTGAGCCATGGCCGCTGAGCCTGCACGTCTGGAGCCTGTGCTCCGCAACGGGAGAGGCCACAACAGTGAGAGGCCCATGTACCGCAAAAAAAAAAAAAAAAAAAAAAAAAAAAAAGAGTAGAACCCAAGATTCCACATATAAGCAGTATCATATGATATTTGTCTTTCTCCATCTGACTTATTTCACTTAGTATGATAATCTCCAGGTACATCCATATTGCTACAGATGGCATTATTTCATTCTTTTTAATGACAAATATTTTATTTTATATATATATATATATATATATATATATATATAATCTTCTTTATCCATTCATCTGACACGTATACACTGCTATATTTAAAGTAGATAATCAACAAGGACCTACTGCATAGCAAAGGGAACTCTGCTCAATACTCTGTAATAACCTAAATGGGAAAAGAATTTGAAAGAGAATAGATCCATGTATATGTATAACTGAATCACTTTGCTGTACACCTGAAACTAACACAACATTGTTAATCAACTCTACTCCAATATAAAACAAAATTAAAAAAAAAAAGAGTAGAACCCAAGAAATCACCAAAATCACTTAGTTCTTCCTTCACTAAGAGAGAGATAATAACAGTGCATGGGTGATAGCAGCAACCATGGCCCTCATGGACATGGACAAAGTAACTAAGGGCTCAGACCCATTGGGGAGGAAACTCTAAATCATCTCACTTGGACCAGCTGCAGTGCTGACTGAGGGTAGGAAAACTCAGACTGGAGGTTGTTCTGGAATATTATAAATATCATTATGCCTTGTGATTAGTTACAGCAGAGTGGACTATAGCTTGTTTTGCTAACCTCATCTTAAATCTTTTTATAGAATTATGTTGAAGGAAATTCTAGCTGATTGTGCTTGGATCTCCCCTTTCAGGGAAGATGTGAGGACATCTTATTCTCCCATAAAAGGAGTCGTATGTTGAACTATGGAAAATGGATATAAAGAAAGACATGAGTGCTTCCCTGGTGGCGCAGTGGTTGAGAGTCCGCCTGCCAATGCAGGGGACACGGGTTCGTGCCCTGGTCCGGGAAGATCCCACATGCCACAGAGCGGCTGGGCCCGTGAGCCATGGCCGCTGAGCCTGCACGTCCGGAGCCTATGCTCCGCAACGGGAGAGGCCACAACAGTGAGAGGCCCGCGTACCGCAAAAAAAAGTAAAAATAGAAAGACATGAGCATATCCAACTGGTGCAAAAGGAGTCTGTAGAGAAACCTGTTGGACATCATTTCAGACCTTCTCACCCTCATCTGTCTCTACTTTGTTTGCTACTGAGCTCTGTAAGGATGCTAACTGACTTCATGCAGACCCACCTGTTAAGTTCTCACCTCTCCTTCCCATCTTCCCTGTGGCCTCAAGATATGACAAATCCAAGAAGCCCACTTCACCATTCACACATAACAACAATGGAACATAAGGGAGTTAGCATCCTTTGGAGTGAACCGTAGAGCAAATGGGGTCTAGATAGGATCCTGAGGTTAAATTTCCTCCTTGCCTCCCTCTAGACAGATGGTTCTGAGGTTCAGTTTCAATCACTTCTTCAAGAATGGCCTTAGAGAATTGAGCAGTCAGTTGTGTGAGACTTTCTGTTATCAGCTTTCCCCTCCTCCCTGCCTCACTCCCTCTGACCTTCATTCTCGACCCTGGGATTGGACTCCCTAAAAAGTACTCATGAAAACACCAGTTTCTAGGACAACAAGGCCAAGACAGTGGATCAGATCAGTGGTTTTAAAATTTTTTCTCCGAACATCCTAAAAGAAGTTGTAAATTATTTATCCTTTGCACATTTTTAACCTGACATCTAAATAGTTTCATAATAGTTGAAAAGATGTAATTTCTGGTATAGTGCTCCCCCCAATTTTGCCATAACATAAAATATCTTTATCCTTTAGAGCCTTTTATTGATTACCCTATTACATTTATATCTCTATCTATCTGTCTATGGATGTGTATGTTTATATAGATTCAAATACACACCCACACTGAAATTTTAAATTTTATCTCATTTCCTGTGACCAAAGGGTCTGAGTGCTATTTTTTTTCTAATTTATCATTATATTCATTCATTTATAATTAATAAAAATAATATGATCAAATTATAAATTATGATAAGTCATGAGAAATACCAGTAATATTTCATTGATAATGAGAAAATTTCAATTCTAATGAGATAAATTATGATCAAGCATTTCCTATACATGTAAGATAAAATAAATAAATATAAATGCTGTTAAAATCTAATTGTCATAAGAGCTAACATTTTTTTTTTTTTTTTTTTTTTTTTTTGCGGTACACGGGCCTCTCACTGTTGTGGCCTCTCCCGCCGCAGAGCACAGGCGCCGGAAGCGCAGGCTCAGCGGCCATGGCTCACGGGCCCAGGGGCTCCGCGGCATGTGGGATCTTCCCGGACCGGGGCACGAACCCATGTCCCCTGCGTCGGCAGGCGGACTCTCAACCACTGCGCCACCAGGGAAGCCCAAGAGCTAACATTTTTAATAGGAGGTAAAATATTAAACATTGTATTGAAAGTCAACTACAGTTAAAAATATTAAACATTGTAAATAATAAAATAAAATAATGAAAATAATGAAATAATAAAATAAAATAAAATTACAGTATTCCTGTAATTAGAATAAAGATTTAATAAAAGAAATTTTAACCATTTTAATGAATCAAACGCAAGAAATCTGAAAAAAAAATCAGAGGAAAGTTTTCTCCATGGGTTTTTGTCCAGGGTATCTTGAAATGTTCGTTATCCTAGAAAGTAGTCCAGTAATATTTAAAAGATTCTGTGTTGCTGATCCATTCAGCAATTCAAAGGCGCGTTTCTTTCTAACAAGTGATGCTTTCTAATGCTTCTTATTAAGGATAGTTGATAATAATTTGTTACATTATATGTGAAAAAAATTAGTGGATATTATTTTCTACCAATATGCCTTTGTTTTCATAAGGTTATCCCTTCACAGCAATTCATTCTTTAATAAAGATCAGGAGATGAAACAGGCAAAGTTTTTAAAGGAAATGATCATTTCCATCCTGAATTAGTTTTCTACTGCTGTTGTAACAAATACCACCAACGTAGTAGCTAAAAACAATACCCATTTGGGAATTCCCTGGCCGTCCAGTGGTTAAGACTGTGCTTTCGCTGCCATGGCCTGGGTTTGATCCCTGGTTGGGGAACTAAGATCCCACAGCTGCATGGCAAAAAAAAAAAAAAAAACATTTATTATTTCTCAGTGTCTGTAGGTCAGACATCCCGCAGGCTCTGCTGGGTCTGGTTGGAATCTCTCAAGGCTGAAATCAAGGTTTTAGCAGAGCTAAGTTTTCTGGATACTCTAGGGAGCGTCCATTTCCTTGCTCATTCAGGTTGTTAGCAGAACTTATTGTCAAGCAGTTGTAGGACTGAGGTCTGGTTTCTTTGCTGTCAGCTGGGGGTCATTCTCAGCTTCCAGAGGTCACCTGCATTCACTGGTTTGTGATTCCCTTCATCTCAGAACCAGGAATGACAGGTTGAATCTCTGTCACTCTCTGAAACTCTCCTACCTCTTCAGTCATTGCATCTCTCTGACTCTTCTGCCTTGAGCAAGCAATTGAGGGAAGGAACCTGATTATGGTCCAAGAAGAGCATTCAGTGTTCTTCCACTTTTAAGGGCACTTGAGATTACATTGGGCCCACCCAGATACTCCAGGGTAATCTTCCTATCTTGAGGTCCTTAACCAAAATTCCACTTGCAAAGTCTCTTTTGCCATATGCTGTAACATACAGGTACCTAGCAGCAGGGGGGGCTAAAATGCTGTCTACCACATGCACCCAAGTCATTTTATCATCAAAATTCTAGTACCTTGTTTCATCCTTAAAAGAAGTATACACTCTAAAACAGAAAAATAGAAGAAGCCCTATGAGATTATAGGATCCTGATTTCTCATGAAATGAGGATTGCCCTGTTGAGCACCCTGGGTATTTTCTGTAGTAAACCGTGCACCATAGTAAGATGAACAATCCGTATATAATATCTGTCTTTTGTAAGAAAAAAAAAAGTTAAAACATTCAAACAATTTATCAGATAAATTTATCTTGAGTTGGATATACCTGTTATTGAGGATTTAAACATTGAATTTCTTAAAACTGTGCCCTGGAAAATCTTGGACTCTTCCAGTATTTGAGCACTCCCTGTGCAGCCCCACATATGGAAGACCACTGAATGGTAACATCTTTAGAAACCATTCTACTTCTAAGTATTATAGGAGTTTGCAATTCTGTCCCTGAATAGATGAAGCATTATTATGTTTCAAGGCAATTATTCAAACCAGGAAGGGAATAACCTGTCAAGCCAAATATTTTGAAGTGGGTAGATCTAAAGCCCTCATTATATGGGAATCTTGTAGCTATAAACCATAACTGAAAAGGCTATCAGATAAAAACTATTGGTTGAATTCTCTGGTTAGGTAATGAAATAACTAATGTGACTGAAAGTGTTATCACTAAGTAGATAGCTTAATTGAACTGATTAAAATTGAATTGGATTAAATTAATCCACTGGTGGGTTTTACACTTGATGTTATAACTCATTGTATTACATGTAGGCAAAGCCCATTTGAGCTTTCAAGATATAGCAAGATATTTTTCCAGACAATCAAGTTAGCTAAAAGAATTAGCTCTGAAGGCACTATTTGTTCCTGTTCTCTCTAACCTAACCACATGGTCAAGCAAATAGAAAATTCATAATATCAAGCATTATATGACTAGTAAGCTATTTATTTGTTGAGCCCATTGTAAAACAAGGATGTGGCATTAACTGTCTATTTTCCCAGATCATAATGGCTAATGGTCGGTTTATTTATTATTAGAGTAGATACAGCCAGCACTGGATGTTCTTCTTGAACCATAATTGGACTCCTTTCTTCAGTTGCCTATTCAATGGAGGAAGCTATGGCATCTTGACCTGCACTGTCCAGTACAGCAGCCACTAGACCCACATGCTCCTAAGCACTCGAATTATGGTTACTCTGAACCGAGATGTGCTGTAAGCTTAAAATACACACTGGATTTCAAAAACTTAGCTCAAATAAAATCATTGAAAATATTTCATTAAAAACTTGTTTTACTGATTATATATTAGATAGTAATTTTATCTATATATGGGTGAATGAGATATATTATTGCAATTAAAATCAAAAGTCTCTCCACATATTTTAATATGGCTTCTAGAACATTTAAAATTACATATGAGTCTCACATTATGTTTCTATTAGATGGTGCTAATCTGGGCCATATCAAGTCTCAGAAAGTCATTCAGTTGTGCTGCATGCATGCCTGGCAGTCTCATTTTACGACAAGTGCTCAGTCTTCCTGAAAGTCTCCCTCCTCGACTGTCCAACAGAAGCAGAACCACGATGGTTCATCACCCTCCATCCCAAGACTCGTAGCTCAGAAGAGATTGCTGGTCTTTCATTCTCTTCCTTTTGTCCAAGACTCACTTAGAGAATCAGGGGCTCAAATATTATTGGTGCAAAGTTGTCTTAGGGGGATAAGTAAAGTTTAGCTACACAAGAAATCAAAATATTCCTGAGATCAGATCTTCCTGACGAGTATGAGGTTTTTAATATTGATTTTTCATCCCAGTACTTCCTCTTCCTAAACAAGCTGACATTTGCTGTCCTTTCTTCATTTCCCAAGGCAACTCCAAGCAGAACTTTCTTTTTCTTTATGAGGACAAGTTAGATGTGATTGAAAAAGAGTAATTAGTACAGAACTGCCTATACTGTCAGCACTAAGTAGAGGTGAATTCCATCTTTGATTAACATCTACAGCTTCTGAATAACTGCTTCTTAGATAGGAGGTCAGGCTGATGGACAGCAGCTACTACGCTGCTATGTATACAGGCTATGCTGCAGGCTGCTATCCTATACAGGGTACACTGTACGCAATGGTGACCGCTGGGCTACTGAGATTTGTCAAGTAAAGGGGTGGGGGTGGGGAATTGCAGCCAAAAATATCAACAGGCTTGTTTCACTAATCTTCTTGGGAACCTGTCAAAATTAGTCTGTAAAGAGGAAATAAGTAGCAAGGCAATATCAGATTAAAAGGACTTGAACCCAAGTCAGGAGCTTCTGCGTATAGTAGTAGGGTACATTGAAGAGCCATGATATGTATAGGAGTACAGGAATGTTAATAATGTCAAAAATATCACGAATTCAAGAAAAAAGCCAGAAAAAAATATATAGTGGAACAAGGCACCTTCAGTGATACTGGAGTCTGTTGAACACATAACTTTGAGCTACACACACAGATCCAAGATCAAAGCAAGGCTAGAGTCCAAACCAGGCAAGCTGGAGGCAGGCACATGAAAAGAAGAGGAAGCAGAGTGATTATTTGTCAGAAAATAAGTGGACAGGTTAAGTAGATGGAATGAAACAAATAGTGGGGAAAACAAAAAGGTGACAACATTCAGAACAAAACAGTAAACAATCAAACAAACACAAAGAAGTTATACAGAAGCTGATGTGACAATTAAGACTGGAATATTGCATTTAAAATTCCAAAGAAATTTTCAAGTAACTAAAACTAAAGGTGATGATAAAGCCAAGTGCCAAATAGATATGAGGCACCATTATGAAGGAAGAATCTTAATAATAAGTCCTATAAAGACAGAGGGAAGCAGAGTCAGTTTGAAGAGAGAGATGGAAGAAATGTAACAAGTGGCAGGTGGGGACTAAGATGGGCAGATCCTGACACTTAGAGCTCTCCAAGTAGGGGACCTGGTTGACCCGTCACCTACAGTCGTTTCTCAGTACCTACAACTTGGCAGTGGTTGTATATTTCACTGGATCATGAAAGCTTTTAAGATTTGGGGGTGGCGTGGGTGACAGGTAATATCCTGGCTCGCATTTTTTTTCTCCTTTAGCTCAAAATACTGCAGGAGTTGATGCACATTCTGACATCATTCCCTGTGGGGATTCAAATCAGGAGAAAGCCCTGTCTAGGACTCTGTGGTCCTTGGTCTTATTCTGCTGCTCAGTGATCAGTGATGGTCACGGAGAAAATCAACAAGTGGAAAGAAATCAAGTGTGTCCAATATGAAGCCAGAATGGACAGCAGGACCACAGTTTACAGATTAATCATTGTTCCATCATAGACCCTTAGCTTAGGCTGTACAAAAAGGAATAAAGTAGTTTATTTTACAAATTTTGGCACATCATTGCTTAAGGAAGCAATGAAGTCAATGAAGAGCATAAAAACTGAGCCATTCAAATGGCATTTCGTGCTATAACCAAATGTATCATTATGTGATAAATTTGGATGATACTTTAACAATCATCTCTGATGTAGCAAAGGAATAGCTCAGATAGCTTAAGAAAATAGGCTAGTTAGTTCTTTGCAAACATTACTGTGCATTCACCTGGAAGCCTTCTTAAAACAGATTGCTGGGCTCACCCTCAGCAGTTCTGATTCGGCAGTTCAGTGGTGGCACCTAAGAACACACCCTCCTAACAAGTTCCAGATGAAGCCAACGGTATTGGTTCAGGGACCTGACTTTGAGAATTACTGATATAGTCAGCAGGCCAGTCAAGACTATGATCATGGCCCTGTCTAAATTCATATATTTATGTATTCTAAGGAGACATTTTTCATTTTTCCAGACTTGAGAAACAAAGATTACTTAATAGTTCAGACAAGTTTGTTTCATCAGGGGCCTTTCTGGGTGAGTTAATTTGACAAGACTCAAGACTCCCACGTCAAAAGGCACACTAAGAAGAAAACTGCCTGTCAGTGTCACTCAGACTGCCTGCTGCCTCTCCTCTCCGTGATATAACACTTACATTGCTCCTCTCCCGCTATTTCAGGTGCGCCATTAGGATAACGTGGATTATACTTCGGCAAGCCCCTATCTAGATATTACATCCGAATATGTCACTAACAGGAAATGGAATCTGCTATAAGAAATGATGCGGCACGCCAGCCAGACTTACGAAAATAGATATCTGCCTTAGCCAGACACAGAGAAAGATAACCCTGAACGTAGGTTAAGTCTGCAGTACACACACATTCTTGATTGTGTCAGGTTCATTAGAGACAGTAAGTCCAGCGAGATTTGAAGGAGAACTGATTATGAACGTTTGCCTTCTATTGAATTCCATGGTGCCTGTGAATATTTACCCTTTGCCCCTATGTCAAAGCCTCAGGCAGAGAATCTGGAAACTATTCTCCTGAATGTTACTTGGGAGTATACCGTCAAAGTTTCCCAGCACACGGTCTAGGTGTCTTTATTATCACTGTCATTAAAAATGTATGTGTCTGTTTTCATGTGGCAAGACGACAGGTATATACAAAACAAGATGCATCCATACTCCATGTCCTTGAGGATCTCTAATACAAGGACAAAGGCAAGCACTGATTTGCAGACAATAACCTAATAAAGCGGGTTAAAATTAAATTTGGGGGTACAGAATATAAGTGAAGAATAGACGTTTTTTGTGAAGCAATGAGCTGGAGGGATCGTTTTCTCTATTGGGCAGAATTTTTTGATAGATTCGTGATTAATGTATAATACACAGGTACTGTCTACCCTCCCACTGCTTCTTCCAGTTTGCCCGCACAGGTTCCTTGTCCTGGGAAGAAGGAGTCAAAAAAAGAAGGGAAATGCTCAGCAAAGTTTTAAGTATATACACATGAATTATTTTCAGTTCTACTATTGGTACTATTATTCTAAATGTGGTCTAAAAACTGGTTTGGCCAGGAAATGATTTGGCATTTCCTGAGATTTTACTGGAAAGAAAGCCTGACCAGGAGAGAATAAATTGTAGTAGAACTCCATGGGGTTTGAGACGGAGAAGGCATTATGAATATTAGTATTTGCTGAACTCCAGATTCAACCCAGTTGCCCCCAACTCACATCCAGCCACCTGCTGGCATCCTCACAGATCCTGATACCATAGGACTGCACTGACCGACAGTCTCATCTAACTAAAACTGACTTAGCAGTAAAGCTTAACTGCTTTAGGCCTAGAGCCAGGGTATTCAGAGCACCTGACAGGCATCAGCCACTTAGATATAGGCATGAGTCTGCAAACTCTCAACTCTCTGTTGCAGTCCAACATGAGGAATAATTTATGTTGGGTCTCTTTTGAAAACTAAAAAACTCGGTGGAGTCAGCTCTATATAAATGGTTAGTTCCTCTGACCCTTCTTATAGGTTAGACCTTGCACTAACGCCACAGTCCATGTTATAAAGGATCCTATGTCCTTTCCTGCCAAGAATTACTCCAGCCATAGGCCTTCATTAATGAGTTCAAAATCTACTTAGAATAAGACAGGAGATTTGCATCTTCTCATTTTACTCCACCTGAGCTTGTGATTTTCCATACTTTCTAGAAGTCAGGAGGGACCACACACACCAGTACCACCACTGCTACTACTGATACTACCACTTCCCCTAGGTCTTCTTCCTTCTCCTATTCCTTCTTGGTACCTTTCTTAAAAGTCTGTACTTACCATTTACTCTCATATAGATTTTTCACAAATTGATTAGGCAGCTATAATTTGTGGTATACCTTAGGGTAGAGTACGCCCACATCAGTGTATATAGGTCAAGCTACATAGGATTAATACTTGTGACCCAGTGTTGTCCTATGTCATGATGCTTCAGTCTCTGGTGTATTAGCATAATCCACAGAAACAGAACCAGTAGAATATAGGATGTGTATATATATATATATATATGCACACAAACGTAATAGAATATTCTCTCTATATAACATAAGTCTCTCAATAGATAGAGAGAGAGAGAGAGAGAGAGAGAGAGAGAGAGAGAGAGAGAGGGAGGCAGAGAAGTCCCACGATCGCTTTCTGCAACCAGGAGACCCAAGAAAGCCAATGGTACAATCCCAGTTCAAGTCCAAAGGCCTGAGAACCAGGAGAGCCTGATAGTGTAAATCCCAGTCCAAGGGCAGAAGATCAATGTCCCAGCCCAAACAGGTAGGCAGAAAGCAAATAAGGATGAATCTCTCCTTCCTCCATCTTTTTGTTCTATTCAGGCCTTCAATAGATTGGATGATGCCCACACAAATTATGGAGGGCCATATGCTTTCCTAAGTCCACTGATTCAAATGCTGATCTCATCCAGCTGCACCCTCACAGACGCACCCAGAAATAATGTTTAATCTGGGCACCACTTGGCCCAGTCAAGCTGACACACAAAATTAACCATCACATCTATTTAAGTCTTCCCTCAGTCTTCCCATGTGAAATGGTAGACTCTACCCTGAAATGTATGCTAACTTCTCTTTGGAAGTCATTTCTTGTGCTTTATTTTTTAATACTTATTTTATATAAGAGTATAGTTGATTAACAATGTTGGTTAGTTTCCCGTGGACAGCAAAGTGATTCAGTTATACATATGCATGTATCTATTCTTTTTCAACTTCTTTCCCATGGAAGTCATTTCTATACTAGAATAACTACCACAGTTTTCTTGTTATATGCATGGAGCAGAACTGTTATAAAATAGTTCTAAATAAATTTAGAGAGAGAAATGTAAACTTTAGAACTAAAGGAGTTTATCAATTTTGAAGGCCTCATTTTACAAGGCCAGAGAAAGGAAGTCTCGTGGCCAAAGTTATTCACTGAGAAAATAGTCAGTGAAGACGTGATAATAGATTTCCAGACACCCCCCCACCCCAGCCAATTTTGCTTTCCGTTTTAGGAGCCAGATCAATCATGTCTAATCTATATCATAAGGTATAAATTGAGTGACTTCTATTTCTAAGACAAAGATAATCAAGACACCTTAGAATACTCAATCTTATTCATAATTAGAATTTGTAATGGTTTGTCCTCTACACCAGCAGATGTAACTGACATAAAAGATAATCAGCTAAAGCTACTACAGTCAAAAATTTTCAGGTTTCTTATTAAGAATATTCAAAGAATTTATTAATGATGCAAGTGTTTTTCAGACCAGTGAAGGTATTCCTTACACCAGTAGCAAATTCTGTCTGTTCCATCGCTGCCTTTTTTCTTGAAGAATTAGAGTTATTAAGTACAACATCTGCACAGAACAGGTTATTTGCTTTTCAAATAACTTCAGCAGAAAGAGATATTTGATGAATTAGTAATGTGTTTGACCTTGAGAAACTGATCAAAATATCTGGTTCTTTTGTCCTTTACTTTGATGCCTCAGTAACTTTTGCAAGCTGGATTTTACAAGCCCCTTAGCAATTGGTTTTGCAACTGTGTTTTTCCTTGTATATAATACATTACTTCACTGCCAACAAAACTGCTGGAAAAAAAAAATGTAAGTCTGAGTAACCAGTAGCCTCTGCAATCATTATAGATGCCCAATGGGTATTTCAGGGTCCTCTAATTGAAAACTAATTTTATAAATCTATTTATATGTGATGAAAATTAACAACAATAACTCTAAAGAATGAAGAACCAGACACAACAGCACAGTTGAAAGTTAACTTCTAAGACTTTAAAAGATGTTCCTACATCTGTAACTTCTTGTTCTTTGTCCAGAAAATTTATTTTCTAGACAATTACCTCTATGGGGAACACCCAGGGCTGGAGGGAACAATTTTACAGAGCCTTGCTGTTATAGAGTCAGCACTGCTAGCTATTAAATAACAGGTGGCAGGCTGTGATTTATATGTGGAAGTCACACTATGCAGTCATCCTATGGAGGCCCTGGCCCTCAGGAAAGAAAGGCAAGGATGGTGCATCAGTTACTATAAAACTAAAGCATCTTGCTTCTTTTCTTAGTCCAAATGCGCTTACCTGTTAAGCTATAAAAAATATAATCCGTGAGCCAAGATACAAAATCACAAGTGTACACTCACTCCACGTACACATAACACTCTTCAGTTCTTTCATCACCTTTTACTTGTTCATTGCACATTAAAACAGAAAACGACAGCCTATGCTGCTTTTTTCTGCAAGAGGCACTTGGCATTTCTAAGTGATGTGTGTGGCCGTGAGCCACAAGGAACTTGGACCAAATGTTTTCATTGAATGGACAAGTTCCAAAAGTTTATTCAAACAATGAGTATGACTTTTTTGAGATTTGGGGGAAGTTGTTCTTATTTTGTATTAATTTGCATTTGGTATTTGGTGTTTTTAAAAAAATTTTCAAAGAATACTGGTTATGTTCAATGTTTTATGTAATTCATGTAGCTCATCAGTTCTTTGGGGATTATAAACATATGCTGGGTAGACTAATTTCCTAGCTAGTCTGATACTCCCCCCAACCAGGGAACATTTGGAATCATGTAGGAGTGTTTGGAGTTTTGGGAGATGACACTGGAATTTGTGGAGAGAAGGTCAGGAACATAATACATAAGGCAGTTCTGCACAGTGAAGTGTTGTTCCCCCACGAATGTCTAGAATGCCACTCTTGAGAAATAATACCTAAGGAACCTCATCTCTGAGGAAAAATAAAAAACAATTTACTTCTGGCCGTCATCTCCTTAATGGGCCCCTTTCCACTGTTAACGGCATGAGCATCCATTCTATCCTGTAGCTGGGAACCCGTGGTTCTGGAGCAAAGTACAATGAAACAAAGCCATTTAGCAGATCCCTGTGAGATCTGATTGGCCACCAGATACACTCCAGCCCAAACTGAGAATTTTCTAAAACTTATGGAAGGTGCAAATGCATAACTTCCTGCAACTCCTTCCTTCAGTTTCATGCTACATCTGCCAATATGACTTGATAACAGTGAGGAAGGATGAGGAAACAGTATGAGAAAATTGTCACAATTCTGGGAGAAATGCATCTCAAAAGTTTTCAGTTACAACTTTCTCAGCAAGTAGGAAACTCACGTTAAAATATATCTTTTATATAAGAATCCTGCTTCTTGTTTGATACTAACAGTGATGATGAACTCAGTACCATCTAGACACTTCTTCAGTACTCTTCTCCTTTTTTTATTATTACTTTTAATTGAAATATAGTTGATGTATGATATTATGTTAGTTTCAGGTGTATTACATAATGATTTAACATTTGCATACATTATGAAATTATCATTATCACAAGTCTAGTAACCATCCGTCCCCATACAAAGTAATTATAATATTTTGACCATATCCCTTATGTTGTATATTACAGCCCTATAACTTATTACTTAACTGGAAGTTTGTACCTCTTAATTTCCTTCGTCATTTTTACCTACCCCCTCACAGCCCTCCCTTCTAGCAATCAGCCGTTTGTTCTCTGTATCTGTGAGTCTGTTTTCATTTTTTTGCTTGTTTATTTGTTTTGTGTTTTAGATTCCACTTATAAGTGGTATTGTGCAGTGTTTATCTTTGCCTGACTCATTTCACTTAGCATAATACCCTCTAGATCTATCCATTTTGTTGCAAATGGCAAGACTTCACTTCTTATGACTAATATTCCATTGTGTGTGTGAGTGTGTGTGTGTGTGTGTGTGTGTGTGTGTATAAAAAATATCTCCTTTATCCATTTGTCTATCAGTGGACACATAGGTTGCTTCCATATCTTGGCTACTGTAAATAATGCTGAAATGAACATAGGAATGCATATATCGTTTCTAATTAGTATTTTTGTTTTCTTTGGATAAATACCCAAACATGAGATTGCTGGATCATATGGCAGTTCTTTTTTTAATTTTTTGAGAAATCTCACTCTTCTTGATGTCATACCGTGGACCCTCATGGCAGAAACAGAAACCCTCTGGTTTCTGTTTCTGCCAAGTCCTATTGTCCACAGTGAGGACAATTTTATATATATATATATGTGTGTATATATATATGTTCATTAACTTAACAGTATGAGTTTCCAGTATATTAGCACAATCACAGAGTAAATGTTAAGTTCCTACATCATTCGGGGTTCACTTTTTCATTAGTTCCCATTTATGGGCCTGGAGGAATAAGAAAGTATATTTAGAATTCTATTCAAGACATTATGATAACTAGAAAAAATCATTCCTTCTTTTCAGACTCTCTTTATGCTTTTCTGGGAATTGTTTCTGTCCCAAACTCTTTATAATTCTTCTCTGTGATCCCATGGTTAGCAGTGCCTTCCTGATCTCTCCCACCCTCACTTCCAAACTCAACTGGTGGTAGTTTCCTTGTAATTTTTTACGTTCTCCACAGTTCAGTGCATCTCCCAGGCTCAATGCTATCCTCCCTGTTATCCAAGTTGTCTCCTCTCAGCTATTTCAACATAACTCAACAGAACACCGCTTCTTTTCTGTGCTAAATATGGCTTGTCTGAGGAAAAAGAAACTAATTGTTACAACTCCTGCACAGAAGCCGCAAAAACTGTGAGAAGCTGCTTTCTACTGCTCCAGGCTACAAGCACTGCAGTAGGTCTCTGTTTGACAACCTCACGGCAGGAATCGCTGTGGGGAAAGGAGGAAAGTGAAATAACAAGGAGATTGGAGTCAAATTCCTTTTTTTGTTTTATACCAGATCCCCTAATAAGAGTCTTACCTTACAGAAAGTCACTTTCATATCCTGGGCAGGGCCCTCAGCAATCACCTGTGGATTATCGCACAGCCTTTTTGCTAGCTTCCTAGTGCCAGGCTGCCCCTCATCCAGTGATTAAACACCTGGGACAGAGTAACTATGGAATGTCAGTTTTCATATTGGAGACGGGAAATAATTAGAGGTAGATTTTATACCCAACTCAAAAGCCTTTTGTGTTGAGTCTGGGCTGTTAAGTTAGCAATGATTTATGTGAAGCGGGGCCAGAAGCAGAAATTTGGAGATATCCAGAGCGCAT
The DNA here is from genome assembly GCF_949987515.2 of Delphinus delphis. Lineage (NCBI taxonomy): Eukaryota > Metazoa > Chordata > Mammalia > Artiodactyla > Delphinidae > Delphinus > Delphinus delphis. The sequence continues at coordinate 89,998,874 of NC_082689.1, forward strand.
TCCCCCATATCCAGGCTTTTGTGAGAACAAGCTAATTGAGGGGGGGGGGGGGGTTCATGCTGAGGGTGAAGAAAGCAGAGCTGGTGCAATAGTGAAGCAGATATGGCTTGTTCCTGCAAGATGGTGGAGGGTCAGAGTTGGAACTGTGTCCCACTCCTACATGGCGCCCCAAATGACAAAGGGACCCATGATAGCACGACCGATGTGACAGAACACAAAAAGGCCATGATGTTGGAGGCATGGGGAAAGCGCAGGTCTTCATACTTGGAACGCAGTGAGTGAGGCAGGCTACTACGGTGAAAAGACCATGCGAGCTTTATAATTCTGGGAGCATACTGGGAATAGCCACAATGCACTAAAGACCAGAAGCCTCCTTCCTGCCTTGCAGTTTTTACATGAATCTCGGGGAGGCTCCCCTCTACCAAAAATGGCTGAAATAGTATTTCTTGACACCTCTGGTAGATAGAGGTCAAGTCCGATTTATTTGATTTAGAAAGTAAAATTAGGTAATGTTTCCCTCACTTGGATAATGGACTCTAAATTCATAGCTACTATATCCTATTCTCAGCATTATACTCTCTTACTCAGAAACCTTCACAGGCTCAGAGAACTTGCTGTGTTAAATCTTAGCCCTGTAGCTAAGTGTTCAGAGACCTCTAGAGTTAATTCTTACCCTAATTATCAGAATTTATTTTCTCCTTCTTCCCAACTGTCATTCTCTGCTCTAGTCTGCTCACCCTTTACTTTAGCCCCATGCACCACTATTTACTCCTTCCCTGAACTATGACAGTTCTTTATCCCCATCAACTAGCACATACAATAAACCACTTTACTTACACAGTCTAGAATTATATGTGGTTACTCCGTTAGGGTTAGAGTTCTTAACGAGGTTAAAAGTTCCTGTGGGGCAAGAATCATGTCTTATATTTTTGTTACCTTCACAGAGTGTAGCAAGGGGTTAAGCACAAAATAAATACTTCTTCATCGATTGTATTATCTGTAAATGATTCTCATCTGAAGTCGCATCTGGGTCAAGTATCTCATTCAGGAAGAAAGCAGCCACGTAGGGTAATAAACTGACATAGCAAAAGTTATCATGGTAGAAAAGTACAAAAGACGATTGGTGGTTTCATCCGTAGAACAGAGTTTAAGTGACATGGCAGTTATGAGAACTGGATTGACCTAATTCACCCCTTAGCTCTGTCAGGTGCAAGTTGCTGCTGCCTGGGTGGTGATCACGGTTATTCCTGTTCTGAGAGAAGAACTGAGGCCCAGTGAAAGGGGCCAGATGTTCAAATCCCCTAACCCCTAACAATACAACCAAAAGCATCAGGTCCTGAGCCTGTATTTTCCCTCAGCGCCACCTTAGTAATTACTAAAGCAAAGGAAGTGAAGACTTGGGGATATAACCAGAGGTCTTACAGAAAGGAAAAGACCAGAGATAACTCCAATAAATTATTTTGGATCCCTTGATGCATTTGGGAAAAGACAGTAGGGAGAGATGTCTCCTTTGCCTTGCAAATGCTAAACCAGAGAATTACTGTTGTTTATTGATCTCATTTTTGTGTAAGCTAATACTAAGGACATATCTAGCAATGTCTGCAGCTGAATAATCACCTTTCATCTATGTCCTAAAAAGCAGAACCAGAAATCTGACTATTTCAAAAGACAGGCACATTTAAACGATGAACACAAGGAGCTTATCACTGTACTGATGTTGTAATTCAATTAAAACGCAGACAGGAAAAATTAGTACTACTTTTGAACCTGCCTTTGCTATACCCACCGTATCACAGGAATTCTGTGAAAATGACTGGCTCTCACAGGTCTCTTTTTTTCTGCTAACCTTTCTTGTTATGAAAGGCATAAGACAAGAACAGGCATTGATTGGGGAACTGAAGCTCTCCCATAAAAGATGAGTATGTTGACAGAAATACCATCAGTTCCTCGGCAAGCAGGTCAAATATTCCTTAATCTCACTTATGTCAGGGGATTGCACGACCACCCTCGGACAAGGACAGCCAATATTACCTTCGTTGGGAGTCAGACCTGTTGAAATGTGCGGGCGAAAATGACAGACTGAACTGAAGAACAGCAGTGCCTCCCTCAGACACACAGCCGCATGTCTGGCTCTATTTCCAACCCCAAACCAGCTATATTTTCGATTTTACTCTCTGACATTTACCAGAGGGAAAGAGATACATAAGTAATGAGGCAAAAGGGCATGAAGAGCTGGGTGTGTATCTTTACATTACATTCAGAAATGAGCCTAGCAAAAAGTGTGCTGGAGTCCAAAATTAAAAATGAATTAAATGAGTATCTGTCACATTTGTCAGAGCAGCCTCAATAAAGCCAGCCACTCTCAATGTATACACAGGTAGTGGATTTTTTTAATGCTTTGCCCTAGCAAGACTACCCATTTCCTTTCACTGTATTACGCTGCACATTATTTTAGGTTGGTATGTAAACACCTGCGTCCTTGACTGTCTCCTCCAACTATGTTATTTTCTTAATCACAACGGCTGTTGTCACTATCAGCTGCCTGATATTTACTAGGCACGGTATGAGTACCGTACATGCCTTCTATCGTGAAATCTTTAACAAAGATCTTCCTCATTAAGTATCTTCACCATCATTTTATTAAGGCAGAGATGTTCAGCAAGGTCACGTAGCACATTAAGTGGTGGAGCTAGCTTCTAGAGGGCAAAATCAAGTCTCTTTTCCTTTCCGGCCTCCCCCTCAGACCCGTAGCACGTGTTCTGCTTCCTCTGAGGTCCTAATAAATACGGTGACTGACTGAACAGAACAACAGGTTAAAGCATCATTAGTGAAGCCTCATTAATGTGACTGCCAGCGTCTAAGGAGATAAACCATCACACCAGCCACTTTGTTCTGGAGTTGCGCGCGCGCGCGCGCGCGCGCACACACACACACACACACACACACACACACACACACACACACACACACACACACACACACACACACCCTCAGATCACATTATTTGAGGCTTTAGCATCATGCAGGGTCTGATTTCTGATCATGCAGAATCACTGAACCAGAACTTTTTTTTTTTTTGCATGATCCCCAAGAGGGTATCTGCCACCCAAGCTCAATCAGAATCTGATCCAACATCTATGATTGTTGTTTGCTAATGAATAGGTATTTAATTTCCTGGCTTTTAAGGCCCAGAACACTGACTTTCCTCTCGGGATTTCCTTGTCCCAGAGTGGCTGGTGTGATAAGCAGCAGTGCAGGTGGTCAGGATTCTAATTATACTCTAATGAAAACTACTATTTACAGTTGAAAGGCACCTCTGTAGTCTGGCCTGGCTCCAAGAACTTGGACTTTCTTTATGCTGTTCCACATAAAAAAAAAATTAAAAATAAACCTCTTTCAGTACCTGTATGAGGTGCTTCAAATGTCATTACCATCTGTAATTATATGGAGAATCCAATTAGCACAGCTAAGGAATCAGATTGCTGTGTACCAGTTGTACATGTTGACTATGTTGGCTATAAAAAATATTATAGCGGGAGAAGCTCACGTAGTGGGTGATTGTGTGCATCTTGTATAAAGCTCTAAAAAGCAATTAGAATGTAAAAAGTAATGAGGAATAGTAAGAATAAATGAGTTTCACTGAAGGACTGGCATTTCACAAGCTTGGTGCTGAGCTTCTTTTGCTTCAAAAAAGTAGGAGAAGATTATCCTCAAATGAAAAAAGACTCATATAACATTGAAATAAACACTGAAGACCTATAACGATGTTCTGGTGGAGACGTATGATCGTTTTCGTGCTCACTGTGCAGACTTGACTCGTGTTGCATAAAAAAATGGGTGAACCCTCCACAGATGCTGAGAAGTTGCTGGGAAAAGACAGGGTGTCTGGACCACTAGGAATGTTGGAATCGGTGAAACAGAGCCTTCCAAACCCCTTGTGATATTCATCAGAGCAGTTACATGAGTTACACTAAATTATGATCCTCTTTCTTATCAGTGCAGGAGTGATAAATGCAGAACTGTCTGCCAGCTTATTATACGGTCAATAGCTGTGAAAGGAATGGAAAATGACAGGAATAAATAACATAATATGATCAGTTAGTGGCACACAAAGACCTCTGGGGCTGTGCTTGGTATGATAATATCTGGTCTCCTGAGAGCCACCTTAGAAAGATTGACTGTTGTCATAGATTAAGTTTGATTGTGTGAAGGACAGAAAGCATCCCTTTTTAGATGCTAGGTAGGTTTTGTCTATACTGCTTGCCGTCTGAAGTAAATGGACTCTATATCCTGGTGCCTTGATATACACTAAATTACTATGCCACGTGGAAAAAAATAGACAAGTTTTCTAATCAAATTATAACTTCTTCCTAGATAGAGTTTGTGATTGTTAATTTCCTTCTAAAATATCTGCAAAGAGTCATGTCTATAGGAAATAGATACCCAATAAATGCTCTTTGCTGGATTCTATATATATATATACACTGTATGAGAGTATGCATAATAGTACATCTTGTCTCATGAAGAGTTCCTGGTCCAGACACAGACAATAATCTGAATTTTCAAATTGAAGTAAGTGGTTCATATTAAACAGCACACCAAATTACACTGTCTGGTTTAAATGCCAGTTGACTTATTATTGTAAGCTTCTTGAAGATATTGTTTGATTCTCTCTTTGTATCTTTCACATCATCATGCACTGTTGAGACGTTCTTTCTTCAAAACTCTCTCCTCTCTTTTTCTCATGACACAATATTCTTATAGTTCTCCTCTGACTTCAAACCATACTGTTCAGTCTGCTTTGCTGACTCCTCTGTACTTTGTCCTCCTCTGTCTCAGAAAGGTCCCTGGCCAATTTCATATGCCTCTATGGTTTCACTTCCACTCATATAACCCTGGCTTTTGAATACATGTCTCCTGTTAAGTCATCTCCTGCCAGAAAAAACATTTGTAACTGCTTGCTAGGCAGGTCCTCCTGATTTTCTAGAGCCAGGTAAAAACCAGCCAATACTGAACGTATTGTTTTTCCTTTCCACACTAGATCTTCCTCTTAATCCAAATCCTGACTCTTGGCATCACCATTTATCAAAAAGTATAAGGCAGACGCCGTCATGTCTCTCTCCCTTCCCATCACTCAGTCTAAGTTTCTAAAATCTGCATTGCTTCTTTCTCTGCACCCTTTTACTATTGCCTGGGTTCAGGACTCCAGCATTTCCCTAAAGATTTCCTATGGCATCATAACGAATGTTCCTGCTTCCAGTGTTGGCTCACCATCTTAACTGATTTATCAACATACTGGAAATCGGATCATGCCATTTTCTGCCCACTCTTTAGTGGCTCTCCATCTCAAAGAAGACAAAAACCAAACTTGTAAGTATAGCTTACTTGTTCCTCCCCAATATGGCTACTCCCTGCCTTTCTTACTCCATAATCTTCCATTTCTCCATAAATCACGTAGTTTTACCAGCTATGTACACACCTTTTCTCAAGTGTTGAAAATAGTTATTCCTTATCTGCTTGGTAAACTCATCTCCATCCTTCGAGACTCTGAACAAACATGATTTCTTCTCTGAAACATTTTTTGGATGCCTTCTGTCAAACCTAGACATATCTTTCTCTGTGTTTACACAGACCTCTCTGTAGGTTTCTATTAGGAGAATTATTACACCATATTGAGATTATTTATCAGTAGACTATAAGATTCTTAAGGCAAACTCCCATTTCTTGGCCAATTCCTCATCTTCCTAACTAGCATAAGATCCACATATGGTAGAGCTCAATCACTATTTGTTGAATAAATAAATACATACTGCCTTTTCCAAATTTTTAGTTGATTGCTAGTGTATCTTTAGATGGTTATTCAAAGGTCTGTCTTATCCCTCCAGGTAGTTACGCTGGCTCAAAACAAATATTATTTTTGTGCATTTTTCTTTAGGAAGGAGAGAAAGGGCAGTGCACCAAAATGTTGTGGTTTTCATTTGTTTCCGTTTTTCTGTTTGCCTTCCTCCCATAAATATTTATTGAGAGCTTCCTTCATATGACAGACAGGGTGCTTAAAGCTACACAGAAAGATGTGATGGTATGCAAGATGATTTCTGCATGGAAATATAATGTTACAAGTTAATTTGTGATCAACATCATAAGAATATAGCAAGTTAAGAGTTACAGGCGTTTAGAAAAAGAGGAGCTGAGGACTCCGAGGACGTCAGAGTTTTCCTACCAATGGTGACACTGAACTTGGGCCCTGATACCTCATTAAGGTTCCCTTACTTGGAGAACGATGGAAGGGCAAGACGATCGTGTGTGGGGGCGGGGGGTGGGGTGGGGGGTGGGGTGGGGGGTGAAGAGGAATGAGAGCAGTAAATTTCTTTAGTGAATCTACAATAATACATTCTCAGTTGGGTATCTGTAAATTAAGGGAAGTAGTGGACCCTGAGATCAGGAAAGATAAGAGAGCTAAAATTGCAAAGATCTTCAATACAGCTGGGACTTGAGTTTCTAAAGCCATGAAAGTGACACCATAAATTTGTCTTTTAGGACCATTAATATACTAGTTGTTTATAGTATATTTCAAACAGAGTTAAAATCAATTAAAAACTATTACACCAGTCCAGAGTATAAAGTTAAAAATATCTTTGTTAAAGTGGCTTCTTAGGTATGAAAGTAAATGAATTTGAATTTACTCAATATAGATGTAGAAAACTGGTTTAAATGAAAAGTACTTACTCGCATAAGATTTAAGAAATATAAGTAAAGTTCTTTTCTTGTGCACATGACAGAGTAAGAATTAAATATATGGTAGCTCTCCAAAGTTTATTTAAAATATAAATACCCTAATTGCTCGTGTACCCTGTAGTCCTACGTTCTTCTTGATAACCAGTTACTACAGAGAAGCATGGCTACATGAACAAATCCTTATCATAGGATAGTGGCTAACACAAAATTTTCTACAAATAAAGCAGCCTATAATTAGGGACTGTGATTAGATTCAGCTTTTTTTCTTTTAATCAATTTGCCTCATTGCTGAAATGTTTCTCTTTGTAGATAACAACAAAAAAAAGTGGCATATCATTAAGAGCTTGGAATTAGAGAGCTCCGCCACGTTCCAGTTCTGTGACCTTGGACAAGTCAATTTCTTCAAAGTCTGTGTGTATCAGTTTCTCAACCAACTTTAACACACTCTAAGCATTTCACTGTATACTGTGTGAAAAGTTTTAATGCTTAATAAGCATATAGATCTAAAAGAAATAAAAATTTAATTCTTAAGTTTTTCATTAGTGAAACAACTCCATTGTCTGTAATGGGAAAATGACTAAAAACTTGTGAATGAATTATAAAAACTCATATTTTTCCTCAAGGTATTCTTCAATTGAGAAAAGACTGGTCATATATTTACCATTAACCACAGCATATTTAAACTTCTCTCCCTGCAGTCTCTTAATAATGCAAAAGTTAAGGTTGCATTTCTCAAGAACAGGAACTTCAAATATCACAAGAGGGTTAAAAGAACAAATACCCGTAAAGAATTTAGAACAGTGAGTGACTAGCACATAGAAAACGCTGGAGAAGGATGTGCTATTATCATCATCACTGCTAAGATGGAACAGTTTCTATTCCTTCATAGGCCTTATTGAACTTGCCTGCTTTCTTATGTTTACACATAGGTCAAAATGTTCCAGAAACAGGTTCTGAGTCAGATGCCAGATTGCAAAAACTACTGTTAAGAGACATCATATATTAGTCATATTCAAGTTAAACCAGCCTTGATATAAGCTCCATGCTTCAAAGAGCAGGTTTCCTGAGGTGAAATGAAAGTAAATGTAGGGCAATGGCCTCATTGACTTCATTGAAAAGACGAAGCCAATCCAGAACACAATAGTTACAACATTCACACAAGGGCTCATTTTCTCTTTCTTGCTCCTTTTGTTCTTAATGTTTTGTTTTATTTTGTTTCTCTCCAACAAAAGGGAAATCCTGAAGTTTTGAATTCAGGAATTTCAGAAATGCTGATTGTTATGGGCTGTATTCTGTTCCCCTAAAATTCATACGCTGAAATTCTAACCCTAGTACTTCATCATGTGACACAATTTGGAAATAGGGTCTTGAAAGAGATAAATAAGGTTACACAAAGTCATGAGAGTGGGTCCCAGTGGCCTCACAGTAGTTAGAATGGGCATCATCAGAAAATCTACAAACAGTAAATGCTGGAGAGGGTGTGGAGAAAAGGGAACCCTCTTGCACTGTTGGTGGGAATGTAAATTGATACAGCCACTATGGAGAACAGTATGGAGGTTCCTTACAAAACTACAAATAGAACTACCATACGACCCAGCAATCCCACTACTGGTCATATACCCTGAGAAAACCATAATTCAAAGAGTCATGTACCAAAATGTTCACTGCAGCACTATTTACAATAGCCAGGACATGGAAGCAATCTAAGTGTCCATCAACAGATGAATGGATAAAGAAGATGTGGCACATATATACAATGGAATATTACTCAGCCATAAAAAGAAACGAAATTGAGTTATTTGTAGTGAGGTGGATGGACCTAGAGTCTGTCATATAGAGTGAAGTGAGTCAGAAAGAGAAAAACGAATACCGTATGCTAACACATACATATGGAATCTAAAGAAAAAAAAATGGTCATGAAGAACCTACGGGCAAGAGGGGAATAAAGGCACAGACCTACTAGAGAATGGACCTGAGGATATGCGAGGGGGAAGGGTAAGCTGGGACAAAGTGAGAGAGTGGCATGGACATATATACACTACCGAACGTAAAATAGATAGCTAGTGGGAAGCAGCTGCATAGCACAGGGAGATCAGCTAGGTGGTTTGTGACCACCTAGAGGGGTGGGATAGGGAGGGTGGGAGGGAGGGAGACGCAGGAAGAGATATGGGAACATATGTATATGTATAACTGATTCACTTTGTTATAAAGCAGAAACTAACACACCACTGTAAAGCAATTATACTCCATTAAAGATGTTAAAAAAAAAAGAGGAGACTAGGACACAAATGTACACAGAGGAAAGACAATGTGAAGACACCGGGAAAAGATGGCCATCTATAAGCCAGAGAGGCCTCAGAAAAAACCAACCCTGCCAGTACCTTGATCTCTGACTTCTAGCCTCCAGAACTGTGAGGAAATGAGCTCAATTGTTTAATCCACCCAATCTATGGTACTTTGTTATTGTAGCCCTAGCAAACGAATACACTGATCTAATAAAGTTTTGAATTAAGATATAAATTATTTTTATTAGGATAATTAAAATCTCAGTAGAAATTAGATAAAAGAGCGAACTGTTAAGAGACCTCAGAGCTATGTTTAGTGAGAGTGAAAACAACAACAGTCATAATAGCTTTATGGTAAATTCTATAATACAGGCTCAGATAAGCTCAGAGAGGTTAAGTAACTTGCCCAACATCACACAGATAGGGATTGGGGAAATCACCAATCAAATGGAAGCAGTTTAATTCCGGAGTCCATGATGTTAACCAAAACAAAAATGAAAAATTCTAATCAACTTTGGGTTTAGAGTGAATCAGGGGTTGCTACAAAGGGTGACATAAAAGCTTGAAAAGGATATTTCAGGATCCAAAAGAAAATATGAAGGACAAGTAATTACAGGGACACAGAATAATGTGAGACAGGTCAATTTCACACCAACTTGTGACTGTAAGATACAATGCTGATTATGCATCTTTGCATCATTTAAAGAAACATAATGCAGTTTACATACAACTTGGAAGAAAATCAACAGGCAGGAAAGAAAGACTGCAACTTAGAACAGGTGATATAGAAAGAGAGCTTCCGATGAGTGGTAGGAGGATAAATTTCATGTTGGTGCCTCTCATACACATGTGGGACACTGAGTTAATTGATGGTAACCTAATGTTATTTGTGATACTGCAAAAATGTATTTAAATGCGTGTGTGTGTGTGTGTGTGGGTGGGTGGGTGGGTGGGTGGGTGTATTCAGGATACATCCGCTTACAATTTTTGGTGGCAATAGAAATGTTACAGTAGAATTTAAATGAATATATTCTAAGTCTCAATTTGTAAATTCCCTCTCTCCTGTTCACTCCTTAATACATTTGAGGTATTTTTAGGTACCCAATGGCACTTTTCAGCCAGCTCATGATTCTCCAGAGAGTAGATAAACTTTTTAAAAAAAACAAATCCATTGGATACCTATGAAAACTACGTCATCCTGGTAAATTCTGTAAGTTTAATTTCATTATCTTGATTTCATTCATCCTTTCAACATCCTCATGACAACTCAACAATATTCTCAGCTTCCAGCATATTCACGTTGCTACAAAATTCGCCAGCACTTGCTTTAAAAGTCTACCAGGTAACAGCCCCTCGAGGCCCCGTGTTACAGACTTGAGGAATCATGTAATTTCCTTCAGTCAAAACTAGACCTTCCCACGTCTTCTTGGCTCAAAATTCTTCTCTCTCTTTTCACAATGTGTGACAATTAGAAAAAGAGAAAATCTCAAGACCGGAAAAAAAATTCTTAATGCAATTTAAAACTGCGCTACTAGTGATTCTCTTATGGGCGTATCTACTGCTAAAAATTGAAAATACGAGAGCAGGGAGATAGTAAAGATATTGGGGAAGGGATCTGGGGGTAGGTTTAAGTTTAAAATAGACAATTTAGATACATTGCTTGTGTGTGTGTATGTATCGTTGTGTTTTGTTTTTGTTTTATGGATGTTATAGGAATGGGCATGGTTAAGTTATTGTAAAAATATTAAGAATTTAAAGAATCAAGTCACACCCTTGATAGAAAAAATGAGTGGAATGCGTGTCTCTAAGGTTCATTAATAAAGTCCTACTGATCATTTGGGAAATAGGTGTATCCCTGGAACAGAAATCACCCTCGTTCTTGATCAAGAAATGAAATCTTATCCAGTGGATGTGTGTTTACAGCACAGATATTAAACAGAAAGAAATTCCTGTGAGCTGCCTGTAAAATATGACTAGCCCTTTGCAGCATCTCCCTTTCCTGAAAATCAGAAAGTAGAATATTAAGAGGCTTGGAACACCTAGTAACGACCCATCTGTGTTGCCTTATCAGCTGGGTAGGAAGACTTCTCAAATTCACTTTACTTCCTTCTTAATATTTGGCAAAGTGCTTACATTTTATGTCCACCCTCTCTCAGATTTGCCAAAGTAAAAAGAATTTTTGTTCATTAGTGGAGAATGTCCCAGGCATGACGATAGCCTTAAGAGGTAGGTATAAGTGTGAAGGCAAATGTTTCAACTAAGAAAAACCTCAAGTAAAGATAAAATGTAGGCATTCAGACATAAATGCTGTTGGTGTACCTCCCCTGCTAATGAGCATAATCTGTTCCCAGAGCAAAGACTGGAATTTCTGAGGCTTGTATAATAAGAGTAAGTTACAGGCGATTTTGTGTTCCACCTGGGTTTGGCACCTGACCTAAGCATCCGTGCAGCCTTCTTCTTTGACTGGCTGAGAAGGGCCCTTTGCTGAGCTGTAGTTACCCTGTTAATTATTTTCTGGGAGTTGTAATCTAGGGACTCAGTTGGGCTTGCTTTCAATTTGCTCAATTTCACAGAAACCATAATACCTACTGATTTCACTGTCACCTCCTACACTGTTCTTTTCTGAAAGAGCTGGAGACTGAGTTCAAAGACAATCAAAAAGCAGTGAAATTTTAGACTTCTGGTTCCTGTGGGAAACTGCCTGTGATTGTTTTTGTTGTAGAGTTTGTTGATACTGTTTATGTGGTAAAGAATAAAGTATAACTTCTGGAACCGCTGGTCAGGAAATAAAATTGTAACAAACTCGTTAACAAACTGTCAGTACCCTCTCTGTTGAACTCGCACTACCTCTAAATGCCATTATCACTTTTCACTTCCAGGGCCTGGCAAATGCTTTTCTCTGTACTCCCTGCCCACCCTGCTCTCCTAGATACCTTCAGCTCATCCTTCAAGTTCAGCTAATAGTACAATTATCCTGAAAATTACACGTATCATCATAGAATGTTCAAAGCACCTCTTTTTTTCCCCCAGCTGATTGAATGGGAGTTTTAGTCTTTTTGTTTGTTTGTTTAATTTTTATTGGAGTCTAGTTGATTTACAATGTTGTGTTCGTTTCAGGTGTACAGCAAAGTGAATCAGTTATACGTATACATATATCTTCTTTTTTTTTTAGATTCTTTTCCCATATAGGCCATTACAGAATATTGAGTAGAGTTCCTGTCAAAGCACCTCTTCTAATCTTCAAAAGTAGACGTTATTTGAATTCGTTTCCTGGGGCTGCCAAAACAAATTACACACATTTGGTGGCTTAAAAGAACAGGAATTTGTTCTCTCACATTTCTGGAGGTCAGAAGTCCCAAATCAAGGTCTCTTCAGGGCCAAACTCTCGGCAGAAGCTCTGGGGGACTTCTGGCAGAGCTCTGTTCTTTGCCTCTTCCAGCTCTTGGTGGCTGTTGGCTTTTCCTAGCTTGTGTCGCCTCCCTCTGGTTTGTCTTCACATTACCTCTCTCTGTGTGTCTCTCCCAATGTGCGTCTGCTTCTTACCGTGACCGTAAGTAGGATTCACGTGGATAATTCAGGGTATGCTTCTCCCCTCAAGATCTTTCATTTAACCACATTTTTGACCATATAAGGTGATACTCTTTTGCCATGTAAGGTGATATTCACAGGTGTTGGAGATTAGCACACAAACATATATTTTGGGGGTCACTACACTATTAATATCTCAGTTTTATAGATAAAGGAACTAAGTGTTAGAAAGCTGTGTTAACACGCCCAAGACCACACAACTAGTAAGATGGTGAACCCAGAGTTTGAACCAACATCTGTTTAACTCCAAGTCCTTAACTACTAGATGTAATTTCCCTTCACCTCAAGGCCGATATAGTATAGACAACCTTCTTAGCGCTCCCTGTACATCCCTATGCTGATTCGGACACTGAAGTGTGTGTGCCTGGTTACTTGGATGTCTTCTCTACTGTGCTGTCAACTCATGGACCACGTCTGTCCTGGTCTCCAGTGGCTCCCTGTGCCCAGCACAACGCCTGACATATAGCAAATGCTCAACAAGCATTAGATGCACCTCTGCGTTGTGACCAAGGAGCCCTGAAAGAAAGAGCTGTTTTAAAATTCACAACTTAGTTGTTTTAAATCACCTCCTTTCTCCTACTGAATTGCATTTCACTTCACTAGCTTACCCCTAAATAGGTTTTTTTAGCTACTTGTATTGTGGCACTGATCTGAATATAATACATTAAAAATAAGCTAATCTGTAGGCAATAATATCTGTGATCCTCTGATGTTATTTTCTGAAACGGTATAGATTACTGAGTATGTAACCCCCTCTCAGTCTTATGATAAATACTTGATATTCTTCTAAATTCAATTTCTGTTGACTGTACAATTGTCAGACTAATAGCTTCAGTATACAGAGTGAGCTCAGTGCTTTCAAACAGAGAAGAAACACATATTGAAAATGATGGAGTTTTTAAAACCTTTAATTATTTCAGTGTCATCCAAAGCCTGTTTGTTAACCAGATTTTATTATTATTTACATTCAAATTTAATTTTCAGGATGAAGGAGGGAAAGAAACTATTTTAATAGGAAAAAGTACAGATGATCAGCCCTGACATCTGTTTGAAAAGACTGGCCATTTAATTTGTCATTTTAATCTGTAATCTGAAAATGGCATTCATATTTCCTACACACGCCAAAATACAAGATGAATGAAAGGATCAGAGGGTGGGCAATCTTGGAACATATTCACACTCCGTGCTCAACTTTCCTGATGAAGACAGTAACTATTTAAGGGAAAGGGCAGTAATAGCATTCATGTATATAATGATTTACAACAAAAAGTGCTAAGTCTCAAACTACAGAGAAAATAAGCTTTAAGAAAAAGTTCAGATGACAATGCAAGAACATGCTACTAGATGGGATTTACATCAAGAAAGCACATTTTGTTTAAAATTTTTCAACTATTAAGAGACTTTCCACGGCATGACTATCTCAAACCCTCATGGATAATATGCATTTTTTAATAGTCCTGCCTAGATGCCAACACATTCACAAAGTAAAACTATTAGTTCTTTATCCAGATGTTTCATCTACATGATGCAAAATAAGCAAATAAAAAAAATACTTCTAATATTTTCAAGAATCAAATGAAAGATGGCCAATTTTCATATGTTGTTTACAATTTTACAATCTCTATAAGTAAAGGAACATGTGAGTGAAAGGTCAGATACTGCAAAAGCACTTTACCTAGAACCAAAGACCCTAAGTTCCCATCTTTGAATCAAGCCAGTTATGTGAATTTCAGCAAGTTCCTTAATCACTTTGCGCCTCACTGTGCTAGAATCAGAAAGTTGAAGAAGGACTCCAAGCTTATCTCGTCAACTACCACACTCATGTCTGGCCAGCAACAGGAGTCCAAACCTCAATGATCAAGAAAGTGACATAATAAATAAAAGTGCATGGTGGCTGTGTGTAATAAAATAACAAGTGATGGGAACATCGGCTAATTCAAATTTGAATTTGAAATTTATCTAATGGTCATTCAATATGAAATTTCAAACATTGTTGGCCAAATACTTGCCCTGCTCTATAGCATTTTGATTTGTGGTCTTCCAGCTTCTGTGCTATGTTCAAAGGAACAAAATACTCAAATCCTGTTTGCCATTCAGTACTTAAAGAGACTTTTTTTTTAATGAATACATGAAACAAAGAAAGAGAATTATCTACCATCCAAAGTGGCTGAAATTATTTAATACAACAAAAGTGTCAGGCAAAGCGGGCTCTAAGGGTACTTCTAGATCTAAATTTCTATATTTTCTAGATCATTGCTATTCCAAGTGTGGTCGCTAGACCAGCAGCAGCATCACTGGGGGCTTGTTATAAATGGATAACCTGAGGCTCCACCACAGACCACGTGAGTCAGAAACTGCATTTTTAAGGAGATCCCCAGATGATTTGCCTGTGCTTTAAAATTTAAGAAGTGCGTTAGAGGTTGTAATACAAAAAATTAGACTTAACCTTCTGAGAAATAAGTCATCGGTTAGTTTTTGCATAAAGAATTGAGAAATGAGACTTCTGGAGAATTTATGCACTCTTTGTTACTTTGAGATTTTGAAATTACTTCCTGGAGTCTTACTTCTCTGATGTGGATGAAGAACGTTCTTTCCAAATATAAGGGGAATGGACTACCTGACCTCTTGTTCTGCTCTAGCCCTGCCATTCTTAGGATCACCTGTGTTAGCCTGAAATTCAGTGTTGATTTAAATGGCTGCATTCACAGAATGGGTTTCAATTTCTTTCTTTCCTTGAGGGAGAAGGAAAAGGTTGAAAGTTCAGCTTTCATTTACACATACAATTTAAGCTTCACACTCCACAGGACTGACTAGTGGTTTTTAAGGAGAAATATTTCTCAAGCAATGTAGATAAAATTGAATATTCTTGGCGAATATGAACTCAGGCCATGGATGAAATGAGTGCTTTTTTACCCGTTAGTCAGTTATAAGCCTAAAACAGTTGTGTCAGCACACTTTCTCAACTCAATTTTTTAGGGTAATTTTGGGCATATAATTTTCAGATCCTCTACAGAGAAATCTTCTCAGGCGGTTCTAAAACATATTCTTTTAATATCAAATACAAGATAAGCTTTGAGTGTTCCCTTTAAAAATTGAGCACATTGTCTAATTTTAAACATTCGCTGAGGAAGTTACTCAATTCTAGGTAAATAGTCATCTCCTGAGTTGTTTAGCATTGAATTTCAAATGTATTATTATATGTCAATAAACATGTTAAGCATGTCCTTCTCATCCACGAACCCCCATTTCCAGCTTAGTGCTTGAGGTTACATGCATAAGAAGTGTTTTAAAGAAACTGATTCGCAGACAGACAGAACAGACTTGCAGTTGCCAAGGAGCGTGGAGGGAGAGGGATGGACGGGGAATTTGCGGTTAGTAGATGCAAGCTATTACATTTCGAGTGGATAAACAACAAGGTCCTACTGTACAGCACAGGGAACTATATCCAATCTCCTGGGATAAACCATCATGGAAAAGAATGTAAAAAAGAATGTATATATGTATATAACTAAGTCACTTTGCTGTACAGCAGAAATTAGCACAACATGGTAAATCAACTATACTTCAATAAAAAAAATACAATGTTTTAAGTCAATAAAGATGGCCCACGAACCCACCTCTTCTCTCCTGTCTAGGAATGCATCTGATGGGTGAGGGGTAGGGGAAATGGGTGAAGGTGGTCAAAAGTACAAACTTCCAGTTCTAAGATAAATAAGTTCTGGGGGTGTAAAGACAGTGTGGTTACTGTTAGTTAACAGCACTGTATTGTATATTTGAAAGTGTCTAAGAGAGTAGCTCTTAAAAGTTCTTATCGTGAGAAAAAAGATTTTTTTTGTGAGATGATGAATGTGTTAACTAAACTCATTGTGGTAATCATTTCACAGTATGTACATATGTCAAATCATTATGTCGAATAACTTAAACTTATACAACGTTATATGCCAATTATATCTCAATAAAGGTGGGAGAAAAAAAGAATACCTCTTATGGTTGGCATGTTGAGTATATTGGAAAGTGAGCCTCACCCTTTTAGTCAAACTGAGTGATAACTATTACCAAATAAAAAGTAAATTCAGTTAAGATGTTCAATCATTATTTATGTAATTGTAACTTTAAGAAAACTCCTCTAAGTAGTCAAACAGGAGATTTGCATATGGATGACATCCTCATTAGGAACTGTCTAGTTGCCAACAGGAAAAATGGCATTCTGACCTTGCAGACACAATTAACCTCTATTAGCATCTGTTTCTACCAGCAGAAAAACGCTACTTATCACTTCCCTATTTTCTCTACTTTCGATTTTCTTAATCAACTGTTTATTGGGCATTGAGGATGAGATACAAAGAAAACTATTTCTTTTGAAAATGATAATGAAATTGTAGGCCAACATTATCTTTTATGGAAAGATTGCTATTCCTCAGAAAACTCATTTTGGAAAAAGACTTTAACTTTGGTCATTCTGAAGAGCAAACAGTTTTTGTTAAGCAAAAGTAAGACAGTTTAACATTACAAGTCTCTCAAAGAAGGCATGTATTTATTGATTCATTCTTATTCAAATACAAAGATAAAACAGGTAAAGTGAAATAGTCTCTCGCCTCTACCTAAACATAAGGTGGCCAGGAAATGCAATCTACACACACACACACACACACACACACACACACAGAAAATAAACACACAAACACTTTATATTGAGAATTGTGAGAATCCTGGTCATCCACTTAATTTTCTCTATGTTTGTATCTGTCAGGTGATTCAGTCAAGTGAAGAAGAAAAAAAGAGTTTGTGCCATGGGGGACAATTCACACAAGGTCCACAGTCTAGAGTTAGTTATAATAATAATTTGTTTTAAAAAAATTCATATGCCCACTGTGTGTTAGCATGCATGTAATGAGATATTCGGTTACTTCTACTAGAAATGCTAATTAGTTTGAATTAATGACAGTGTTATAGGTTGAATTGTGTCCCCCCCAAAAAAAGGCAGGTTGAAGTCCTAACCCCCAGTACCTCAGAATGTGACCTTCTTTGGAAATAGGATCCTTAAGGAAGTTATCAAGTCAAAATGAGGACTAGACTGGGCTCTAATCCAGTATGACTAGTGTCCTTAAAAAAAAGGAAGTGGACTAGTGTCATTAGTCCATGCACACTTAGGTTGCTTCCATGTCCTGGCTATTGTAACTAGAGCTGCAGTGAACATTGTGGTACATGACTCTTTTTGAATTATGGTTTTCTCAGGGTATATGCCCAGTAGTGGGATTGCTCGGTCCTATGGTAGTTCTATTTGTAGTTTTTTAAGGAACCTCCATACTGTTCTCCATAGTGGCTGTATCAATTTACATTCCCACCAACAGTGCAAGAGGGTTCCCTTTTCTCCACACCCTCTCCAGCATTTATTGTTTGTAGATTTTTTGATGATGGCCATTTTGACTGGTGTGAGGTGATACCAATGGATAAAGAAGATGTGGCACATACATACAATGGAATATTAGCCATAAAAAGAAACAAAATTGAGTTATTTGTAGTGAGGTGGATGGACCTTGAGTCTGTCATATAGAGTGAAGTAAGCCAGAAAGAGAAAAACAAATACTGTATGCTAACACATATATATGGAATCTAAAAAAAAAGTGGTTCTGATGAACCTAGGGGCAGGACAGGAATAAAGATGCAGACGTAGAGAATGGACTTGAGGACACGGGGAGGGGGAAGGTTAAGCTGGGATGAAGTGAGAGAGTAGCATTGACATATATACACTACCAAATGTAAAATAGATAGCTAGTGGGAAGCAGCCGCATAGCATAGGGAGATCAGCTCAGTGTTCTGTGATGACCTAGAGGGGTGGGATAGGGAGGGTGGGAGGGAGATACAAGAGGGAGGGGATATGGGGATATATGTATACATATAGCTGATTCACTTTGTTATACAGCAGAAACTAACACAAGATTGTAAAGCAATTATACTCCAATAAAGATGTTAAAAAAAAAAAAAAAGGAAGTTTGGACACAGAGACAGACAGGAATGGAGGGAAGGTAATGTGAAGACACAGGAAAAACACCATGTGAAATTGAAGGCAGAGATTGGAGTGATGCACTTATAAACAAAAGGACACAAAAGATTGTCAGCAAACCCTCAGAACCTAGGAGAGAGGCTTGGAACTAATGGTTCCACAGACCTTGGAAGGAACCAGCCCTGCTGACATCTTGATTTCTAACCTAATTTCCAGAACAGTGAGACAGTAAATTGCTGTTATTTAAGCCACCCAGTTTGTGGTACTTTGCAACTGCCACCCTAAGAAACTAATGCAGATGGGTTGTTATTCACACAACTGTATTACAAAATTAAGCTGGATCTTTTGGTAAAACAACAAAATAAATTGAAATAGAAGCTTGTGAACGAATAAGTAGTACCTTTTGAGAAATTAAAATTACAGGAGAATCTTTGAAATGATCATGTTTATCAGTCTGGACCAAGCATAGATGACTGAATTAGGCTAGAAAAGATTTCCATGCCAAGTGGCATGGAAATAAACACTCTATTCAAGGACACTTATTGAAATGTATTGAGACCTGTCCAATGTTGCATAATGTTGATAATTTTAAAGATTCACCATGTTCAACAGGCCTTAACCAAGGCAGTGGTTCTCCTGAAAGTCTTTTCTGTTGTATATTTTACAAATCTGTGAAAGTGATATTTAGAGATATTTCTTCAATATTCCCTTTACTAGGCTCTTGTTATAGACAAAACACAGTTGTTAAGCTAGATTATGCTTCAGTAAGAAACAGCCCCAAATCTAAATGATATATCACACCAGAGGGTCATTTCTTCTCATGCAATATGTCTACCATAGGTCAAGTGGAGGTCAGGCCCTAGATCTCTAAACTTCTGGACCAAAGCCCACAGAGAAACCATCTTCATTTACCTTAAGAGAGGGAAGGGTGTTCTAGAATGTTTGCAGATAATGAAATGCTCTGGCCTGAAACTGACATGTCACTTTTGCTCATAAGCAATTAGCCAAAACTAATCATTTGTCCTCACCCAGACCTGAGGCAGCAAGGAAATAAAATCCTACCCTGTGCTTAGAAAGCAGAGATAGAAAATGTTTGGTAAACAGCACCAATAGTTATCAAAGTTATATCATTTAATTTTCATGCATTTCTGACTTACAGAGTTGTGATATTTAGCCAAGATCATATAGTTGATAAGTGGTGGTTTGGGGCTTTGGGCCCTGATCTGCTTAACTCAGAAGCTTCTAACAAAGATGCTACCATGTGTTTCTACTGTTCTTCCCACAGATATGAGTTTTTCTATGAAAATTGAATTAAAATTGGAGTAGAAGTGGAAAGATAATAACTGAAAGATAAACTGTGGAAAATGAGATGAGTAAACCAGTGAAAAAAAGGAAATCCTACATTTATTAGCAATTGACCTCTTCTTTGAAATCTCATTTGGTTTAATTTTTACCATATGAATGTTTTTACATTTGATATTTTATATGTGCAACATATTTCATTTTTTTATTTCTACCCAAGAAAAATGCTTTATTTTCTGAAATCACATCCTGTGCTCCACAGTATTCAACGATGATATTGCTTATTTCTGTAAAACAAATGGCTCCCTGCAGTATTACTTTCAGATGAGATCATATCAGACCTCATAAGCTGAGCCAAGCAGGGGTTTTACACAAATGAGATCTCCAAGGAAAATCTAGATACTGTAAGAAAATACTTTCAGGGACTGAACACATAACATTTGGAGGTGATTAAATAACAACAACAAAAGAATGTCTCACCCTTGGCAAACTGTTAAAATTCAATATCACGGTACTTATATTTGATGAAATTAAACCAAAGCGCTGGATTATAGCACCCTATGTGGCCATTTTCATTTGTAAAAGTTATGAAAGCTTCAGGAACTATTGGAGATTTTAAGAACAGAGTATCATTATTTTGGTTTGCACTAATTTCCTACTTCTTCCTTCAGGACTTTCTCCCCTTTTTGTTTGCTAGTAGAGTATTTCTCTCATTTTTGCTCTCAATATATAAGTGAATTCAGAACTAATCTATGGACAGAAACTTAATATATACTGCAAAATATACTATTAAACTATATAAAGGCATCATTAATCAAATATTATGTAAGGACAGTTTTTAAGTCATGCTTTACAAAGGCACTTAGATTTGTTTTTAAAATTGCCTGAATACAGAAATGGGAAAGTCACGTTCACAAGATTTCTGCTCAGTATGAGAAGATCTTTATGAAATTACAATTATCTAATACTTGTTATCATTACTACATAGATAGTAGTGAGTTCCAAAATTAGAAAGGCTTTAATCAGAGATTAAACTCCATAGAGTTTTTGGAGATGGATCGTAACAGGGGAAAGACCAGATGACATGTAAGTTGTTTCCATTCTATTATTCTACAGTTCCGTTAATAAATGCAGTGTAAATGCTCAACAAACACTATTCAACATGTCTTATGACTGAGCAGCCATCCAAACAAAAGACCTAATTAATTTTGGAAAATTCTGTGAGGTGAAGGGGCAGACCTGGTTACCATAGGAGGTGATGTCAGCTTACCGCAGCTTCAACAATGCCTGGCAAAACACTGGTGTCACAGGAAATGGGGTTTTGAACACTCTGAGCCCCAACATTAGAAAAGTCATCAAATTCAAGTGTGAGAGGTTTGGAGAGGAGGAGATCACATTAAATGAGAAAAGGCAGGTGGTAGAGAAAACAGATTTCTGAAGTTGGGAAAAGGGACATCCTACTATCAGGTGTACCCTATTATCAGGCAAGGGCTTTCTGAAAAATAATGAATAAAAGATTAAAAAACCCCACTGGCATTTTTCACAGAACTAGAACAAAAAATTTCACAATTTGTATGGAAACACAAAAGACCCCGAATAGCCAAAGCAATCTTGAGAACGAAAAATGGAGCTGGAGGAATCAGGCTTCCTGACTTCAGACTATACTACAAAGCTACAGTAATCAAGACAGTATGGTACTGGCACAAAAACAGAAATATAGATCAATGGAACAGGATAGAAAGCCCAGAGATAAACCCACGCACATATGGTCACCTTATCTTTGACAAAGGAGGCAGAAATGTACAGTGGAGAAAGGACAGCCTATTCAATAAGTGGTGCTGGGAAAACTGGACAGCTACATGTAAAAGTATGAGATTAGATCACTCCCTAACACCATACACAAAAATAAGCTCAAAATGGATTAAAGACCTAAATGTAAGGCCAGAAACTATCAAACTCTTAGAGGAAAACATAGGCAGAACACTCTATGACATAAATCACAGCAAGGTCCTTTTTGACCCACCTCCTAGAGAAATGGAAATAAAAACAAAAGTAAACAAATGGGACCTAATGAAACTTAAAAGCTTTTGCACAGCAAAGGAAACCATAAAGAAGACAAAAAGACAACCCTCAGAATGGGAGAAAATATTTGCAAATGAAGCAACTGACAAAGGATTAATCTCCAAAATTTACAAGCAGCTCATGCAGCTTAATAACAAAAAAACAAACAACCCAATCCAAAAATGGGCAGAAGACCTAAATAGACATTTCTCCAAAGAAGATATACAGAGTGCCAACAAACACATGAAAGAATGCTCAACATCACTAATCATTAGAGAAATGCAAATCAAAACGACAATGAGATATCATCTCACACTAGTCAGAATGGCCATCATCAAAAAATCTAGAAACAACAAATGCTGGAGAGGGTGTGGAGAAAAGGGAACCCTCTTACACTGTTGGTGGGAATGTAAATTGATACAGCCACTGTGGAGAACAGTATGGAGGTTCCTTAAAAAGCTACAAATAGAACTACCATATGACCCAGCAGTCCCACTACTGGGCATATACCCTGAGAAAACCATAATTCAAAAAGAGTCATGTACCAAAATGTTCATTGCAGCTCTATTTACAATAGCCCAGAGATGGAAACAACCTAAGTGTCCATCATCGGATGAATGGATAAAGAAGATGTGGCACATATATACAATGGAATATTACTCAGCCATAAAAAGAGATGAAATTGAGCTATTTGTAATGAGGTGGATAGACCTAGAGTCTGTCATACAGAGTGAAGTAAGTCAGAAAGAGAGAGACAAATACCGTATGCTAACACATATATATGGAATTTAAGAAAAAAAAAAATGTCATGAAAAACCTAGGGGTGAAACAGGAATAAAGACACAGACTTACTAGAGAATGGACTTGAGGCTATGGGGAGGGGGAAGGGTAAACGGTGACAAAGCGATAAAGAGGCATGGACATATATACACTACTAAACGTAAGGTAGATAGCTAGTGGGAAGCAGCCGCATAGCACAGGGAGATCAGCTCGGTGCTTTGTGACCACCTGGAGGGGTGGGATAGGGAGGGTGGGAGGGAGGGAGACGCAAGCGGGAAGAGATATGGGAACATATGTGTATATATAACTGATTCATTTTGTTGTGAAGCTGAAACTAACATACCATTGTAAAGCAATTATACTCCAATAAAGATGTTTAAAAAAAAAAAAAAAAGATTAAAAAACCCTATTCAAAGATTAAGCCCATACCAGCTCCCTAGGGAAGGGAGAAAGGGACTTAGTTATTATGATGGCAACTTTGAACATCTCAAGCACTTAGCTAGCACCCTCCTGAGTCTAAAGGACTAAATCAAGTCCATTCAATACTTAAGTTTTAAAAGCTCCAGTAATCTTTATCCTCTGAATGTGTAGATTTTAGTGGTGGCTTGACAAAGTTCAATAAATAGTTCCTAAGGGTACTTGGATATAGAGTGCAAAAATGTATTGTTATTATTCCAATTTAAAGTATGTAAGTACCTCTCAAATAAATGCATTTGCATTCTGACATTTTAGAAACAGCTTGTTTAGAAAAAAATGATATTAAGTCAACAAGAAGGAGATTCATGAGGACTATAAATGGAGGGAAAAAATTATTCTAGTAAAGGAGCAAAGGAAATCCCAGCATATTATTAATAAATTACATAGTGCCTTTAATTTCAAAGATAAAGGCCTCAGCACGGAGGACAGAATACATGTAGAAAGAGACCAATTTGCACATCATTTTAATCAATCCACTTCTTTTTGACATTTATCAGCATTGGCAACAAATGTACTAGTTTAATGGAGTAAGCAGAGGAAAACTTAACTGGTACATCTATTGGACCATATATAGGTAATAGATAAAAATACCTCTGGTAAAGTCACTTCTTATTCTTTTCCTTCTCTCTTTCGCCCTAAATGACTGGGCTTTGATCACAATAAGTCGGAGGAAATGGGAAAGTGGGTAGGATCTGCTATGAGACTCCCTTTCACAGGTTCTATGCACTTCTCTGCGTGATGTGGAAGGACCTGGTGCCTAAAAGCTACAGGGAGGGCTACAGAGCCACCTATTTTAGTCACCACAACCCTGAAACCCTCATCATGGCCTGATATGCATCAGGCACATATGCTTCTAGCTTGTTCATTGTCCAAATTTCTGACAACCTGCTGTAGGAAACTATCAGTACAGCACAAGCACTGGCCCCAAGTGAGAAATCAAGTGCAAAAAGCCAGGAAGCTGGCTTCAAATATACAGCTCATTAGACATACCTTAGCTAAGAATTTAAACAAAGTCCTAACTGTTATTGCCGATTTGTCTCTTCTGGTCATTGCAGCCATCCGTCCCATGGCAACAACACCTTAGACTTTTAATCATTACCCTCTCAAATATTTGGGACCATTCAACCTCCATTACAGTGCTTGGGAATCACAATATTCCTACGAGATCAAAAAGATTATCAAATTGTATATTCTACATGCTGGCACCTAGGCATCAATAATTTAGTATTTTTGGTCTCTAAGATATCCTCAGCTCAATGCTTATGTTGAGTGTAGTTCAGTCACAGTGAATTTTGGATCTTAAAATAGGATTTAGAACAACAGAAAATCAATTGAAAAGGTCATTGTCAGATTTGTCTGGTTCAATGTTGAGGTATCTTCTTTCTTTTGTATTATCTTCCTGGGTTCACCCACCTAAAAACCGGGTAGGATCTGGATGATAAAAATTCCCTTGTTATCATTTTGGAGCATATTTAAGCAGGGAATCTATTGATTCTCTTGTTTCTAGGTCAGTGGGGTGACTAAAGCGAGTATCAACGTTAGGTAAAATATGGTGACTACATCATACAGAAACGCAGATTTTCATTTGTTGCTTCTAAGAAGAAACAGTGAGTTAAAATAATTCATCCACAGTCATTTTCTGGCAAGCATTTAGCAATTGTTTAGTTCAGAATTTCTATGCTCTAGTTCAGTGAAGCTTGAAATCACAGTATTAGTTCTCATTTTGCTCATATGTTATCTGTAGGCTTGAATGTGCTGCTAAATAGATGTGAATGTGAATTATCAGTCTAAGTAAAAAAAAATTCTTTTTCATGATTAGAGCACCTTTCATGTAAATATTCTGGGACGTGCTAGAGTATTTTTTAATGCATGTTAGATTATGGTGTCATACTGCTTTCTTAAGGATTTTTGAGAATTAAAGAGGGCTCGACACTAGCAATCTACATAACATGACAGGGAAATGCATTTTCACCGGCAGTATGTGTTACATTGGTTAATTAATGAACAATTACTTATTCTCAACGATTTTGAAATATTGCTCTGCCTCACTTCAGAAAGGTCACATGCTGTTTAAAATTTAACTTCAAATTACTAACATGTGCTGAAGTCTCGCTCTTACCTGCTCACTGGCAACCCCAGTAGTCACCAGCCACTGGAAAGTTGCAACAGCTCAAAGGTGCATGATTCTACTTCAGGAGATTACCCTACCTTCCTTCTGAGATTAGTATCATCCAATAGGTCACCTGATTGGGGATAAACCACTGAAGCATACTCAAAGACAAAGCAGCAAATCAAGTAAATTGGAAGAGCAGAGCGGGGGTAATAAATACCCAGTATTTTAGAGAATTATAGGATTGTACAGCTGTTATGGAACCCAGGTTCGGCTGCTCGCTGCCCATAAGACAATAATTCGAGAGGCAAGTGTCAGTAGAAAGGAAAGGGCTTTGATCAGAACAGCCGGCAATCTGGAGAGATGGTGGACTTGTGCCCAGAGACCAGCTCTGAAGATTCTGCTCAGACGTGACAGTTTTTACGTGGAGAAAAGGGGAAGAATCTCAATAAATCATCGAGGCAGGAAGTTAGATTCTGCATCATTCTTTGTTGCGTGCAGACTGACTGACTCTCTGTTCAGGTGTTACCCTGCCTGAGTGATCTGCATGCAGGATTGCTTGGGGGTGGGGGGCGGTTGGCGGTAGAGAGCTAGTCTTTAGATCTAGTAGGAATCAACAGGTTAGACAAGGCATGGTGTGCATTCCGGAGTACACAAATCAGGAGTCAATTTCAGTTGCTTAGTGATCTCCTTCCAATAATTAGGTTCTTTTAAGGTTAGAGGGGAACAGACATGGGCAAACAGGAAAGGGGCAAAAGAGCTGCTTTCACAGTTAAAAAAAATCTTGAATGTGATTTATTTCAACACTCTAATTTTGTAAATAATAAATGTAGAACTCAGTGACTGAATAAGCCAATGAAATACAACACTTTATGGTTCTGTCATTCCTAAACGTTCAACTTCTTTTGCTCAACCAAAGCTTGCTAGGCAGAAGGTCATTCTTAACACCACACAGACACTTTCAAGTGCTTTTCCTAAGTCACGGGACACTTAAATGTCACTATTCTTTGCCCTTACCTCTATTTGGGGACGGAATAGAACGTCTCTACCTCTATACTGTCTCTTCCTCTTTGGGTGTCTCTTAATTAGGTTATGTGCCTTGAAGCTTCAGTTGGAAGGGTATCATAAATTAATGGTTTTCTTGTTAGAAAAAGCACAAGGACTACTGTCTGATTTGTTTACTGATACAGACTAAGCATCTACAACTGTACTATCACAATCAATATTTATGGCATTTATTATTTAATTCATTGCGTTTTGAACAAATGATTACACATATATAAGGAGACATCTTATGTAGCTATATCTTGGAACTTTGGAAATGTGTCATCTTTGTGATTTTTTTGCAATATAAGGACTTTTTGATGCTTAATTAGGATTATTTTTGTTTAACTTCCAATCATTTTACTGGACATCTGCTCCCAAAGTACCACTCAGCTTGTGGCATGTTCCCTGTGCCTCAGAACCTTGGTGGCATTGGTCTCATATGCCATGTTGCCATCTGTGATCCTCCGGGCTGTTGTCTTGTGGATGGATTGCATGGACTTTCAGCTGGTAGTAGTATCAGCTCTACCTCTGGGTGCAACAGGAGCTGTTAAGGATGCTGCATCCGTGTGAGAGGGCCTTCATCTCCCATAGTCTATTTTCTAGTCTGGTCTTCATATTTCTCACTGAGTCAAGGTCATTCTCCGAAGACTGGACTGTAACATCTCACTGTTGTCTCCATTATATGAGAATTGTGATGTAGGGCATTCTCCTCAATTTGCCTGATCAATCACTTGCCCAGATTCTTCCGGTCCTTCCATATCAGGTCACAAAGGGCCTGGAAACTGGTCATAGTCATGCAGAGAGCCTCATATTTGGGGGCTTCTATAACCATGGTCATCCCAGAGCTAACAATGTGGACCTGAAAACTTTTTCCTTCTCTCTGCGGTTCTTTTTCATGAAGAGTAGCTCCTTCTGAGCCTTAGTCATCCCCATTTGAAACCAGAACAAATTCACCCTTCTCCCCGGAAAGGTACATGGCCAGCTTAGCCTTGTCGTTGACTCTGAAATCATCAGCAGCCACATATGTACTGTCAGTCTGTAAGGCCATGTAAGCATTGTCCAGATATTTGTAAATATCTGAGTCCACAGCTCTTAGCTAGTCTAGAAATTATGCCTCAGTCCCTGACCTGAGATCCTTTTCTCTGTTTTTCCAGTTATTTCAAATTTCCTCCTCCTGTTTTAAGTTATCTATCTCCACTGCTTTCCTTAGTCCAGAGAGAAGCCTAGGATGTTTTTCAGATATTCCAGGGTCTCCTTCTAGCCCTGGATACCCGCTGCTATTCTGGCCAGGCTCTCACTCTCCTGTACTCCCATCACACCAGAATCTGGTAGATAAGGAGATTGGAGAGCCCAAGATCCCAGTATCAGCATAGAATCTGGCAGACCCTGTGGTAGGGGATCAACCAATAATTGGTGAAAAAGGTGGTTGAGTGGGTGGGGAAGCTTACCAGGAGAAAGGAAAAAGGGAAGTGGGACATTGGCTCAGACTATTGGCTGTTTAATCAGAACTATCGCTGAAGGCCATTACTGTTGCAATAGAGACAGCAAGAAAATGTTTATAAATAAATACATATATAGAGAGATTTATATTGACACATACATACTGAACTTGAACTAGTGGTATAAACTATTTAAAATATCAAGAGAGTCAAATAAAAAATTTTAGGATAATGAATGTGATTGCTTCATAAATCATGTTACACAAATGTTAATATTTGTGGTACCCCTCCCACATTCTCAACCAATGTTGTTTTTCCTTCCTATTGTGATATAATATAGTGCTGTAATATTGGATAGTAACAAGAGCATTTGGAGTGAGACTATCTACTAAATAGTAGGTCCCTGGATAATCACATCTGTAAAATGAGAATGATATCATGTGACACATAAAGTTGTACAAACTAAATAAGAAGAAAATGTTATGAAGTGTCTGGAAATCAGTAAATCCTGAAAATTGTATTATTGTTGTTTTGTTCAGCAAGTATTTTAGTATATTTTGCATAATAGATTTGAATGTGTTTGAAGAACTTAAAAGATAATTCACATATTTGGCATCACAAATTAATATTTTTTAGATGCACTGATATTCTCTCTCTCATCCTACACTTATCACACCACCACCTTTCCCTCTTCTTCACATAGGTTTCACAAAAATATACAACCACATTTATATCTAGGCACATGGAGAAAAGCAGCCTTTGATACCAGCATGTACCTGACTATGCACTGGAATAGCAATGTCAGACTTTCCAAAGTTCTCTAAC
Source organism: Delphinus delphis (assembly GCF_949987515.2). NCBI lineage: Eukaryota > Metazoa > Chordata > Mammalia > Artiodactyla > Delphinidae > Delphinus > Delphinus delphis. The sequence continues at coordinate 90,027,527 of NC_082689.1, forward strand.
ATCTACTATGTTATTTGAACGACACAACAACTTCACGTAGCAGGCAGATCTAATGTTATTTCACAGGTAAAAAAAGTGAGACCCCACCCCCGATAGTTACCCAACTTGTTTCAAGGTCACACATTATTAGGTGCAAAAACTAGAGTGAAAAGCAATTGTCCCGCTCCTAGTGTCCTGCTGTCTCATGGAAATGTTGCAACAACTCAGGATGTATTTTTTTCTTAATTTTTTTTTTTTTTTCGGTACGCAGGCCTCTCTCACTGTTGTGGCCTGTCCCGCTGCGGAGCGCAGGCTCAGCGGCCATGGCTCACGGGCCCAGCCGCTCCGCGGCATGTGGGATCTTCCCGGACCGGGGCATGAACCTGTGTCCCCTGCATCGGCAGGCGGACTCTCAACCACTGTGCCACCAGGGAAGCCCATTTTTTTCTTAATTTTTTTAAAAGCAAGCAATCAATCAAAAACGGGTTACCAAAATCTACTGTCTTTTGGGAAATTAGTCCGAAGTATTATAGTTTGTTTGAATAGTTTCTATAGCGTTCCTGAGAAGAGTATCATTCAAATATAATTGGACATAGTTAAATGTTGAGCATTCACTCTCTCTCTCAAAACATCTCTTTCCATTGTGGAAGAGTCTGATGATCAGAGAATGGTTCTTTATAAATATCTAAAATCAGCCTCTGAATCAGGTCATTTTTTATAAAGAATTTAACTCCATTGTTTTTCTTAGTATCCCAGACAGATTCCTGGACTTATTTATCTCCTGATTTATAAGAAAGTTGTTCTATCAATTTGATTAGATTAATAGGCATCTTTAATAAAGTTTTTTAAATTGAGACTTAGAATCTATGAACCATGAGCTACATTATTTTTATTTTATTTAAAAAAATTTTTACTTTATATTGGAGTAGAGTTGATTAACAATGTTATGTTACTTTCAGGTGCACAGCAAAGTGATTCAGTTATACATATACATGTATTTATTCTTTTTCAAAACCTTTTCCCATTTAGGTTATTACAGAATATTGAGCCGAGTTCCCTGTGCTATACCATAAGTCCTTGTTGGTTATCTATTTTAAATATTGCAGTGTATACATGTCAATTCCAAACTCCCAATCTATACCTCCCCTCTACCCTTCCCCCCACCCCCCCACTAACCATAAGTTCATTCTCTAAGTCTGTGACTCTGTTTCTGTTTTGTAAATATGTTTTAACTAGTCCTGTTATGGACCAAGGTTCTTGGCTCCCTTAGTCAACAGAAATTGATCAGAGGCTAGACAAGAAATTCAGGCAAGGCTCTATTGGGGCCCCTGCTGCAGCAGGGGGGGAGCGGGAACAAGCAACAGCTTCCCTTGCTTGCTTGCTCGCTCAGGGGGAGTGAGCTGGATCCTATGTGGGGTGAGGGTAGGGCTGGGTCCAGGCGTCGGGCCGGAGGGGAGGCTTAGGTAGTTTGCCCACCCTGTTGGTGGTGCTCTGTGCAGGGGGCAGGCACAGTTCCCTGCTTTTGCTCCCGGCTCTTCAGAAGTGGCAGTTGGATGTTTTGGTCTTTGTATCTTGTTGTCCATAATTTGCCCCAACTGCCCATGCACACAGTTATTTTTAGTCCCTTATAGTTTCTTTGTATTTTGTTGCTGGAGGAGACATTTGTCTAGGTGCATGCATTGTAGCAAAGGGTCCCAGGTCCCAGCCTGTCTCAGTCCCTTGATTTTATTTACTCATTTATTCAGTATCTATTCAACTCAATGTCTTAACTATCTACTACATACTAATTATTTTGCTAAGTGCTGAAAATAGGTAAATGAACAAGGCCTTCTTATAGTTCACAGTTCTTCTCGTGATTTGACTCTAATACAGGTCTCCTGAAAATATTAGCACCAAAGTTTCCATTTCACATTCATTCAAAAATTAATTTGGCGTAAAATAGATAGCTAGTGGGAAGCAGCCTCAGGGCTGATAGCACAGGGATATCAGCTCAGTGCTTTGTGACCACCTAGAGGGGTGGGATAGGGAGGGTGGGAGGGAGGGAGACGCAAGAGGGAAGAGATATGGGAACATATGTTTATGTATAACTGATTCACTTTGTTATAAAGCAGAAGCTAACACACCATTGTAAAGCAATTATACTCCAATAAAGATGTTAAAAAAAATTAATTTGGTTCCTATGGTAATAGTCCTATGGCAGAAAGAATTGACAGAATTAGTAAAGCTTCCCCAAAATTCAACTCTCATTGTCAAACCATAGTTTGTGCTTATCATTATGCAAAATATCTCAAATCCATCTATTAATCTTTCAATTAAATTGCTGCTACCACGACTACCACAGGGTAAAAGTATTGCCAAACCTCCCTCTTATAGTTTGGATCCAAGCTCTGTTTTCCTGTTACTCATCATGTCTTAGGGATATCATGTATCCTAAATGATCAATGGACACATCAACAGGCTAGCATTTAAATTTAGACTCTTGCCAGCAGCAACAATTAATATAAATTCTCTAGATTGTCCTCAAACCTGTCTTTAAGAGAATTTCTTCGAAGTCAGATGTTATTCTGACTTCCAGCTGTTATTGCTTATATCTATATAAATTCTGTAAAGTACTCAGATCTCTGTCTTTTTCAGTTCATTTCAAATATAAATAGTATGCATGCCCACACTTGCCTTAGGAAAAAATGTGTTAAATAAACATACCCACAATATATATTGGAATAGTTTAACATACAGTTAAATATTTCCTCAAGGATAGAAACCTTAATGACATGGCAAAGTGCTTTTGAAGCAAGCTACAGGGATAGTCATTCTTCACACATTTCCATAAAGAAGGATACAGTATAAAAACAAATTTGAGGGCTTCCCTGGTGGTGCAGTGGTTGAGAATCTGCCTGCTAATGCAGGAGACACGGGTTTGAGCCCTGGTCCGAGAAGATCCCACATGCTGCGGAGCAACTAGGCCCGTGAGCCACAACTACTGAGCCTGCGCGTCTGGAGCTCGTGCTCCGCAACAAGAGAGGCCGCGACAGTGAGAGGCCCGCGATGAAGAGTGGCCCCCGCTCGCCACAACTAAAGAAAGCCCTCGCGCAGAAACGAAGTCCCAACACAGCAAAAATTAAAAAAATAAATTAAAAAAACAAATTTGAAAACTATCATATAGACAAGAGAGTGATTATTTAGTAATTATGTGACCTACAGCACTGTAAGTTTTCTATAATGCTAAAGCAGCAATATATTGTGTTTTAACTGTATTTGGTCTCCTTCAAGGAAATAAAAGCCAGTCCTATCTAACCAACCAAAGAAGATATTTTGTTTCTGAAAACTCTCAAGAGCCCTGGAGGACAAGATTGTGCAGAATTTTGAACATGAGGTATGCTGTGAGGCATATCTCTGGAGACGTTGAGATAAAATGAAGAGGAACCATGGGGAATTACCAGCTCCCAGGAGGAATTCCATATTCCCAAGCATTCATGTGTCTAGAGGTAAACCTTCCTCGGTCTCCTTATCCTCTAAAAACACAGACAAGAAGTATAAAACAAAGCGTGCACAATCTGGGAAATTATTTAATGGAGCGATAATGACATTTTTATTTCCTTCCCCAAATACACCTAGATCTGAAGCCCTCTAATAGGTATGGCCTGGGAAGAAAAGGCACTTTGATGTCTAAATACCACCACCGAATCAGGCCAATATCGTTAGGAAATGGAGGATCCCAAAAGAGTATTTTCTCTTCTTTGTGTTAGACACTTCTGGATTCCTACACAGATGCATATGCAATGAACAGATAGGTTAAGGGGCAGGAAAAATGACTCTCCCAGAGACAGCTGTTTGCTCAAGTCTCCAAGCTTCTTGCCCTTATAAAAGTGATCATAGACCTTATCTAATTAGGATAGATCTGATTTTCATGTATTTGGTAGTTTTAGAGTCTGTGTAGGGTCACCAGGAAAGATTTAGCAAAGAGGCAGAAATAATTTCCAGAATTTTTTAATCGCAAAAGCTATGTATTATTCCTCTTTGAATATACTTAATGAATACTAATTGGACACCCACTAGGAGTCAGATACAGTTATAGGTTACAGAGATACCCAGAGGGATACAAAATAGACAAGTTTTTGTTCTTTATGAATGTTGGATTCTAATGAGGGTGACTCTTAATGACAACAAGCAAATACAAAATTAATTTTAGATAGTGATAGGTACTGTGAAGAACATTAAACAGCATCATATGATAAAAAGAGTCCTTGTGGTTGAGGCAGGTGGCATTATGTAGGATTATCAGGGAAAGACTTTTTTTTTTTTTTTTTTTTTTGTGGTACGCGGGCCTCTCACTGCTGTGGCCTCTCCCGTTGCGGAGCACAGGCTCCGGATGCGCAGGCTCAGCGGCCATGGCTCACGGGCCCAGCTGCTCCGCGGCATGTGGGATCTTCCCGGACCGGGGCATGAGCCTGTGTCCCCTGCATCGGCAGGCGGACTCTCAAGCACTGCGCCACCAGCGAAGCCCCAGGGAAAGACTTTTTGAAGCAGCAGGCACAAAAGCAAACTAGGTAGAGCTAAGGGGAGTGCAGTGGCCTAACTTGAAAAGATGCTCAAAATCGCCAAGAGACTGAAAGAAGCCTAGTGAGGCTGGAGCATGGGAAGCAAGCAGAAGAATGTTAAGAGCTGAAGTCAAAAAAGCAGGAAGGGGCCAGATTCTACACGACCTTGTAGGTTATGGTAAAGGGCTGGGGTTTATTATAAATGCAATGTACCGTGTGTCCTAGAATGAGGGTAGGCACATAGTAGGCAATTAAATATTGTTTAATATTGAAATAATATTGGAAATTTGCTTCTTAATCTTGCATTCTTAAGCCTAGTTATTTCTTCATTAAAATAAGGTCTTATGCCCGAGTTCCACTACCCTTTAAAGTAGCCTTGATTTGTTAAGCCTACTTAACACTCAATCAAATTTAATTTCTATAATCAAGACAATTTAATTAACCAAAAGTTATAAACACATTCATTTTTAAATGAATGTTATTTGTCATTAAAGAAGGGGAAAATCCATGCATTTTTTTCATCTATCTTACTTGCTATGCATATTTGCTACAATTTAGTCATTAATCATACCTTATATATAGCTCTAGATAAAAAAGCATGTCCAAACTAGCTTTTTAAATTTTATGTCTACTGCTATGTACATCAGTTATGGGACATGAACTTTGTAACATTTTTCTGATTTTTCCCAGAGGCCAAGTCCTTGTTCTTCTATCTTTATTATAGATCTAGACACTCTATGCCTACACTTGGACGTTTTAAAAGGCTGTGTCATCTTTCTAAGCAGAGTAACTGTAAAGAAATAAAAAGATAGTCCTAAAATGATGTTCTTATGAATCAAGATTTACAGACTCCTCTCCCCTTTCAGTCTTTCAATTTTGAGGCTTTATTTTTGTTTATTTAGCAAACATTCATACAGCCAGCTACTTTCTAGGTGCCAGCTACTGTCCTATGTATTTTACAAATATGAACTCGTTAAGTAAAACATGGCAATAGTGTTGAAGTGACATTCACAGTTCATAGTAAATTCATGAAACAGAAGTGTAATTTTCATCAGATCATTCTGGAAAATCTTATTCTTTGCTGGTTAACATTGTCATTAGCTTTTTTGGAGAGATGTTATTTTTTTAAAACAACTATGATTTGCTAACAAGTTAGAAAATTTTGTAGCATATAATAATTGTTTAGTGTTTATTTATTGAGAGGTACCAATTTACCAAAGAAACACTGGTTGAAGAAATAATTGGTTTTGGAGGGAATAAGGGTGAATTCTTGTTTATTACGTTTTTAAATTTGACGTGCTAGCAGGACACACAGGTAAAGATGAGCTCCTGTCCCTTAGTAAAAGCTGTAAAAACCACCAAGGTCTCAAACAATGCCATCATCTTGGATATGTAACTATTGTTATCCTTTTAGATGAGCCAAAATTCAGCCATGAACATGTTAAGAATGGATTGAGTGACAGACCAGCACATAACTTCAAGTGCCAACACAGCGGTTAATATCAACAGAAGGGGAGAAAATTTTCACGTAAAATCTTGTTTTTGCATAGTGAAGTTATTAAAATATCCATTTTTTAAACTGAGGGTTTCTGCTTTGAATAGATCCATCAAAATAATTAATGTGTACTCATTTCACAGTATTGTTGGGGTTGAATGTTACGTGACAAAGCAAACCTTGGAAAGTGTATTTCTATATACAGTCAGGAAAGAACCGTTGACCAAAGGCAGACAGTTATGACAACAGAAGATGAATAGGAACCACAGATTTTAATTTGCTAATGACTGAATCATGGTCTATTGTTTGCAATATTTTCTACTTAATCAGATAGAGCTTTGCCTCACCAAGGGCATTCTTGCTATTGTTTTTCTTCTCATTCTTTAAGATATTTAAGGACTCCATGGACATGTTTGGCTTTACAAAAAACTGTGTCAATCATGCTCTAATGGCAAAGAATGAGACCCAGTATAATATAATTGAACATGATGGTGATACTCTTGGACCTATAATCACTCTAAGTTGTATCATGTTTTAAACCTGCTGTCTGCATCCTATTGGTATTATTTTAAAAAAGAGTTACTATGCTACATAGTATACTATGTTATTGAATTTCTTAGCCCATTTGAGCTAGAAACTATGCTAGGAGATCATCTTCCTAGAGAACTGCTTGAACTTGAATTTCCCCCACTCTTTCCAAACCTACTACCACCCGCCTGATTAAGCCACAGGTGGAATATAAGCCTGATACAAGATGGAATAATTGAATTTTCTGTCTCATGAATTTGGATTTGGGCCATGAAAAATGAGTCAGTTAACAATGGAGACCTAAGCTTGAAAAGGTAAGCTAACTTCAAGGGTTGAGACCACTGTGAACAAGTATGCTGGAAATATAAACCCCGAAGATTGAGAACACTGGGATAGATGAAGCGAATAACCTTTATCTTTGACTTTCCTGTTACTTGTATGATTATTTTTTCATACATATTTTTTATACCTGCAGACCTGAAGTGCTTCGAGATACTTCTGGATCTCCTCAACTTCTGCCTGCCTTTTCTGTTTGCAGTCAAGTGATCCTTAACTGAGGTATGTTACTGGGTTACACTGATTCTCCATGGATAAGTGTGTGTATGAGGGAACAAGAGAGGAGGAAAACAGAAAAGTAGAATGTGAGATTGGGTTAAATACATGTGAAAATACTTTTAAAACCTAAGATTAGGCTCCCTCTCAAACAGAGGATTCTAATTCCAAATAGAATTATCGCTTGTAAACTCCTGCAAAATTCCCTGTTTCGTACATAACTTAAAGTTGGAGCTAAGCAGATTTTCAGTTTTCACAGAGACCCCACCCCAAACTTTTACTACTGGAACTGGTCCATTCCTATAAAACATATGAAAAGACTATAAAGTTGGTTCAGAAAGGTTTAACATATGACCTACCACCAGATCATTTAAGAGAAGACTAAGGATTCATGAGACAGGAGAGTGAGGTTGTCTTTGAAGAGAGTTGAATGAGTCCTGAGCAACTCACCTACATCAGGCCAAATTTGGGGAGGAAAGTTATATCAGGATTTCTAGGGTTTGGACAACACAGAAGCCAGTGCTTGACTCTGAGCTGGAAGCTTTTATTAACAAAAATGTTTGACTTGCCTATGATGACAGAGCAAGAAGAGAGGATATGAAGAACTTCTATTCACGGCAAAACTATGTGAGTTTCTTGTGGACAGAGAGAACCCCTGAAAAATAGCCAGACTTAAAACATCTGGCAAAACCCCCTGGCTATAGTTCAGCGTGCCAGAGCTGGGTGACCTCAACAGAAAAAGCCTCTGTGGGATATACTACAAGCAACTGGAACTAAGGGAGAAGTCGTCGGTGGCCTTGCGAAAGGTATATCGCCCACAGGACGCAGAGAAATGGAAAGCCCTCACAGAGACAGTGGGGTAGTGGTCACTGATGACCCCACAAAAGCCACTCAAGAGAGGAAGAGTATTTCAGCATCTGACACACCAAGAAGACACCACTCTAGTGGATGAAGACCAAACCATCTTAGGATTGGTCTCATAAAGAGCATGTTTTAGAAACAGAAGTTCAGACTGACACTGGCAAACAGGACAGCTGATTCCAAACTCCAGATTTGCCTCTGATGGTACTGCCTTATCTTTCAAGAGGCCATTTTTAGTTACCTAATAAAATCAAGGGAGCCTGCTCTCTCACATCATGGGGTGTGACACGAATCTTAAGAAAAAGCGTGTGGATGTAGGAGGATCTATCATTTCCTCTCTGACTAACAGACACTACAATGGGATGGGGTGGAAAACAGAGGGAGCGATCAGTTCAAATTGGTCTAAAAAGTTGGAGCAAAATGGAAAAGCGAAAATAGCTTTTCTTTTCAGGGCTTCATTTTTCTGTCACCTGTGAGTAGAGACATTAGTGATGCATCAGACAGCCTCTTCAAATTCCCCTCAGTTCCAATACGCCATAGGTCTATCTACTTGCACAGCAGAAGAGCAGATGTTTGAATCTGCCATTTTTATTCCTCAATTAGACTGCACATTCACTCCCAGCATTTCCTTCCAGAATAAGGTTAGCCAGGGTTGTGCAGGATCACACCTGTCAGATTAAACCCATTTACATTCATTTTTATTCATTGCCACTGGTAATGTTTACAACTATTTGCATGCAAAATCTAACTTCTTAAGGCTCCCATAAAAAGAAGACCATTAAAAAGAAAGCTATGATAAATATAAGTATTTTTCCTCTTCAGAGTAGGTTTAATTTGTAAATATGCAACTTTTTAGAAATAAAATAAATGGGGCTATCTAGATTCATGTATGAAGTTCTTTGTTCCGAATTTGAAGCACAAGGTTGTTTATCTCTCAAGATATCAACGTTTATACTCTATCTTATGAAACTCAATGTTTGAAGAGTGCTTGAAGTTTTAATAAAAATGACAGTAGTAAGCACTCTTTTCAATTACAGTTCTTTGGAATAGCTTTTTCTTCACTTCAAAATTCAGCTTTCAAATCCCTCATGAATATAATTACTAGAAAAAAACTTGCTGTATTTCTGTTTGTTTTCAAATGAATAGAATCAGAACGGAATCTATTGTTGATCTTAAGACAACTGAATGTCACATTTTGAGAATACTTACTTCATTATAAATCATGTGACTTCTCTATTTCCCAAGACGATTAATGGTCTTTGGCCAACTTGTCAAATTTATTTATGTATTTTTCATGCTCCTCTCATTTGATGTTTTGTTTTATGTCCTTGAAGGTAAATTGAGTTTTTGACTAAGAATACACATATAAGTAATTCTACCTTGTTAACTAGATTGACTGGGAAACTAGTTCACACACACACACACACACACACACACACACACACACACACACACAGAGATATTCATAATGAATCTCACTGGCTCAATCTCTTTTTATCGTTTTCCTGATATCATTTCTTAATTTGAGAAAAGTTTGCCATTTGGAAAGTCTAGAATTGAGAAAAAGGTTAATTTTCAATCCAGCAATTCCTGCTTATGTATATTTCCTTTAAATTTTTATCGAAAACTGAACAGCTTTTTTTTCTTGCTTTTTAAAACACCATTTCTCCCATTTTACATATCACTATAGGCAGATAGAAGAGACCAAACTAGATAATACTCTGACTGAGAAATTATTAGGGGCATTTTTTTATTTTTCACATTACCACATGCAACAGTGTTGCCCAACTTGCCTCCACTATATAACAAGAATCCTCTTTATCTTCAGTAACATCCTCTCACTTTCCCTTAAACCCTTATTGATAGAATCCTTCAAGCCCTTTAGGTTTCTAACATGCAACTCTAAACCTTGTAGACTTCTACTAACCGTATCCTTAATGGTCTTCCAAAGTCTACCCTCTGCCCAGTTCCAATCCCAAAGCAAGTTTTTGTTACAGCAGCATCCTATTTTCAGACACCAAATCACGGCTTAAAACAATAATTTATTTTGCTAAAAATCTTCAGTTTTGTCAAGGCTTAACATGGACGCTTGTCATTTCATGAATATATCTATTGTATTTATATCTATCTCTATAACTTGATATATAGTTAGTGCAATACATAGGTAGACAGATAGCTGATAGATGCATATAAAATATGGCAAAGGATAAAATATTCATTGTTTCTGCATAATTTTGATAATATATGCGCATTATCTTTGTAATTAGAACTTAACAATATAGATGATAAATGACACTATTTTATAATAATGATTATAATCAGAAGATTATAGAAAGCAATAATGTCTGTGGTTAGGAGTGACCAGATTCCTACAAGCCTATTAGGCTGTTTTTTTTTTTTTTTTTTTTTTTTTTTTTGCGGTACGCGGGCCTCTCACCGTTGTGGCTCCTCCTGTTGCGGAGCACAGGCTCCGGACGCGCAGGCTCAGCGGCCATGGCTCACGGGCCTAGCCGCTCCGCGGCATGTGGGATCTTCCCAGACCGGGGCACGAACCCGTGTCCCCTGCATCGGCAGGCGGACGCTCAACGACTGCGCCACCAGGGAAGCCCTATTAGGCTGTTTTTAACAAGTGATCCAGAGACACTAATTTTTGTTACTTATGGGTGATGGAGGAAACAGCTATGCTCATATACAAAAGTTTTTCATACCAGTATCTTTCAATTGTTTTCAGAAGTTAGACTACTCAGTCTCCTAAACAAACGCAAACCGCATGGATTATTTGATAAATTTTTACCAAACAGCTGTACTAGCCACTGCTAAATAGGAGATGTAATCTCTTCTCAATTATGTTATAAATTTTTTGAAGACATGGCCGATTCTTCTAGTGCACCTTGCAGAGTCACTCATTAGATAAATATTTGTTGAGTACCTATGTTGTGCCAGGCACTGTGCCTGGCACTGAGGGTAGAGTGGTGAGATAAACAGCAAGGTCCCTGCCCTCAAAGAGCTTACAATCTACTGGAAAAAAACAGCAACAATAATCTTACATATGCATGCAAATTATTACAGAATAAAACAGGTTTGAAAGAGATCACCCAACATGAGAAGGCGCTTCTGAGATGGTGACATGTTTTTAAATCGAAGTATAGTGTACAGCACAGTGATTCAGTTATACATGCATATATATATATTTTTCAGATTCTTTTCCCTCATAGGTTATTACAAAATATTGAGTATAGTTCCCTGTATAGATAGATAGATAGATAGATAGATAGATAGATAGATTTGATGACCTTAATTTAATTATACATCTGAAACTGAAGTGTCTTCATCTATGAACTGGAGGAAATAGTATTTTTCTTTCTTGTTTATTGTGGCGATAGAATAAGATGATATTTGTAGTATATTTCAGGGAAAAGTTTGGGGAAAAAAAGTGACATGAACAGTAGATTTAATTTTATCCTTATATGGAAAATAAAAGCAAGCATTTTGATATAAGCATCTCACTTAGACTCGAAGAATGTTACTGAAATATTTTGCAGATGCTTTCCGTGGCTGCCATGTGAAATAACTCTGGAACCAGCACATGGTGCCCAACATAGGTCTATTCAATATTATTATAAAAGAGCTATGCTTTGACAGGGAACAAATGTTATCTGAATAGAGCTCTCAACTAAAATGGACATTTCAGAATCTGGCCCCCAAACTTCTTTATTGGATGAATGTAATGGTTAATTTTATGTGTCAACTTAACTTGGCTAAGGGATCCTCAGATGGATGGTAAAACATTATTTCTGGGTGTCTCTGTGAGGGTGTGTCCAGTAGAGATTAGCATTTGAATTGGTGAAATGAGTAAAGTAGATTCCTCTCTTCAATGTATGTGGGCATCATCTAATACTTTGAGGGTGAGAATAGAACAAAAAGGTAGAAGAAGGACAAATTCAGTTTGAGCTGGGACATGCATCTTTTCTTGCCCTCAGACAGCTGTGATCTCCAGTTCTCTGGTTTTTGGATTCAGATTGGGACCATCAGCTCCCTGGTTCTCAATCCTTTGGACTTGACCTGAATTATTCCACTAGCTTTCAAGGTTTTCTGGCTTGCAGAGGACAGATCATGGGATATCTCAGCCTCCATAATTGTGTGAGTCAATTCCTATATTACATATATGTATATATACAAATACATATGTAATAAATAATATATTGTACATATAATATACATAAACATACAAATATATATGTATACAGAGAAACAGAATATTTATTTTTATATATATATATATATATATATAACCCTATTGGATTTGTTTCACTGGAGAACCCTGACTAATACAATAATAATTTCTCCGATTGTTTGCAAATTGAAAAGCAATAGACTGGCAAAACATTAAGATAAACACAGGGAATGTAATCCTTGACCATAAATTCCTCTTTATCTGATCTTTCTTCAGACATTAACATCACTATTTTTCATAATCCTCCTTTCATGTCTGAAGATAATCTGCATTTGTTTTGCTATGATACTCACATGGTGTGAGGATTAAACAGTTACTTTGAGTTGCTCCCTAGGCATTTTATTGTATGACAACCCTACTCACACCCAGAGTCTGGACATTTAGATAAGGACCTAAACTTAGGTTTCCTGCCACAATTTCCCACCCTGCTTTCTTTAAAAAAAAAAAAAAAAAATTTAGAATTGGTCACAAAAAGTTAGTGACCTCCACCCCAACCACGTTATAAGTAACACGATGCTTGCTACCCTGCTATCACCTGCTTGCTCGTGAATGCATTAAAACTGTGCCGTAAGTCAAAACGACCTTGGGGTTTTCACTTACAATCAACCCCGTGTCGGTGGCCTGTGCCTCCTCATTCAGCAGGTCATAATCTGCATATTCTTAATTTAATACACCAGCTGTAAGCCCCTCAACACACATGGTAACATGAAGAGATGAATCAAATCCAGTGAGTTTAAGAACACGGACAGGAGAAAGAGAAGACATGGCCTCACACAAACTTTGTAACAGAGGGGAAGTCATCCATCTCTCTTGGTCTGAATTTGTAAAGTGGGGTATTAGACTAGGTGATGAAAAAGTTCTTTCCCTTTTAAGTATCTATTAAATACCTTAAGTGTTTTGAGCTTTTATATGGGCCTAAGATGCTAGAAGATAAAAGTCCCAAAGGCAGGCTTCTACTTGAGGCAGGGCTAATATCAATGATAAAGCAATGTAAATTCCAGATGGCTACTTTTTAGAATGGTGTAGTCCTGATATAAATTAACTTCTTTCATCAAAAATCTTTTGTTCTCAGCAAAACCATCTTTAAAATGTCATTGCCTAAGGAGTGTGGGTAATTTTTAAAGGATCACGAAGATAAACTGTTCTTGATACTTACAAAGTGTGACAATGATATTCTAATATAGAATGAGTACCTCCAAGCTTTTTCCTGTAATTCGTGCAGTGTGTGTACATTTCTTTTTAACTTAGCTTTAATAAGACCTTAAACATGTCCGCAAGGCGTCTGACTGAATGAAAAGATAATCATTTCCTAAAGAGTTATGAAGATATCCATCCAATGGCCAAAATTTGAAGAATATATTTTCTGACTTCTGTAGTCTGAACAAATTTCCAAAGAGATTTCAAAGCCAGTATCTGTCAGATTCTTTTCTTAATGAGTAATGAATGAAAATCTAAACTATATATATATATATATAAAAAATATTCAGTCATTAGATTATATGACTAATTTAGTTATATATACTTAGTTAATGTATACTATATTTATATATTTGCATATATAAAGTATCAAGATTTTGGTGATTCTTTTCAGTGGACTAGTTTTTTCCACTTGATTAAATCTCCCCTTATGAATCTGTTTCATCCACTTAAAAAGATCCTGTTTCCCTTTTCAGTGTTGGCTCCCTGCATTACAGATAAGAGCTTAGTTTCACTGATTCTACATTGTAGTTCTTCTGGTAACACTAAACCTTAGATGCCCAATAACAATGTATTTGAAAAACAAATACATGGATAAATGGATGTTTTTAAAAAGCATCTGCCCCAAGTCCTCCTCTATTCTTCTCCCAGATGTTGGAAATTCTCACTGAGAGGCAAAGCTAAGATGAGAAAGTTGTCTTGGAGTGCGACATATTACTTTGATCCATCAACACCTTGGTATAAATTAAAACACATTCCTCACATGTAACCTACTTGTATTACACTGGACATCAGACAGGAAAAAAGGGCAAATTTAGGGCTTTAGGTATTATCATCAGAGTCTTGTGCTTGGGCATCTTGGGAGCAGCGTGAGTGTACCAGGATTGCTGTTGTAGAGAAAATGGAAAGTGAGGGTTGCTCATAGGAGAAGAGAAGGGAACCATAAAAATGACCTATATCACATTCATGTCTAGGCCACTCCTGAACCGTTCTAGCTTTTAACTAGACAGCAAAGAACCATGGAATTAGCTTTAGGGATCACCTTCACCATCAGTTCCACTTTTAATGCACTCATTAAAAAATATCATTTCATTTAAATCTTATACCGTCTGTGTGGCCACAGCAAGTAAGGTTAGAAAGATGAAATCTCTTACCCAAGTTTCCAGGGTTAGCAGATGGAGGTAGTGGGGTTCAGTACAGGGTTGTTAGATTCCAGAGATTCTGTACTTAATCACTCTAGTACACTCTTCCCTTAGCAGAAATTTATGGTTAAATGAAGGTTTATGAAGAAGACTTTGGTTTTTTCAGTCTGAGCAGAGTCAAGCTAAACTAGTAGCATCTGCCCTTACTCTTGGGGCATAATCCTCTTGGGGTCACCTGGGATCACTGAGTAACATACTTGCATCTTAACATATTTGATAGATTTTAACAAGGCATATAAGGAAAATTAAGCATTTGAATCTTCATTAAACCATCAGGTTTAACCACCTGTTTTAAAGCTCTGCCTATAGCTCTTCTATCACTGTATACACTATTGCTTTGGTTATCCTCCCCTAACTGAGAGGTATATATCACTCCCAAGGTACTGCACCCCTTCCAAGCTTTTCTCTGCCCCTGGAGAATCTTACTGGAGAAGTCAGAGTAGCAGACAGGTTCTGTAGTCTTTATGTTTGGACTTGTTGCTTGGACTTGGAAAGATTTGTTCAATTTCACTATAATAAAATGCAAAAACTCATTGCAAAATGAATCATGCAATGGCAATGGATTTGAAAGAGCTGGTACACAAATAATGAAGCCATTGGTGAATTTCTCACCCTATGTTTTTTTTTGAAATTATAATGTAAGAATGCATGAAGCAATAATTAGAGAATTTATGACAGCATTAAGAACATATTATGCAAAGCTCACGCAAGGAAAGCCTTTTTCTGGGGTAGAAACTGGTTTATTCCGGTTATATCTGTATTGAAACATTGTTGTTGCTGGCAGAGAGCTAACATCATTTCCCTGATGCCTCATAAGCAGTGTTACCAAAAAAATGTACTTTGAACTAATTGGAACCCAGTGGGGAGGAAGGCAAAGCAGAAACTGTGAGATGTCAACTTGAAAATTTCCCCAGCAAGTGTTGTGGACATTAGAACAAGTTTTTCACGGCCTCTCCCATTGCGGAGCACAGGCTCCGGACGCACAGCCTCAGCAGCCATGGCTCACGGGCCCAGCCACTCCGCGGCATGTGGGATCTTCCCGGACCGGGGCACGAACCCGTGTCCCCTGCATCGGCAGGCGGACTCTCAACCACTGTGCCACCAGGGAAGCCCAGAACAAATTGTTTTTTAAGTCAAGTTTTCTCTCCACCTCCCCACCTCCATGATGAGGACAGTAGGCCCAGAAGCCTCTCATTATTTACAACTGCCCTCACCAAGATAGAGCAAAGCAACATCAATGTGGACGCAGAAGCTTTGGAAAGGAGGAAGACCACGTCAAAAATTATCCGCAGAAAAAAATCAAATCAAAGCTACCCACCCAAAGAGAAATCGAAGGTTATCGAAAAACAAGAATTAAACAATTCTCAAAGAAATAAATGTTGGCGTTCAAAAAATATGTCATATATATAAAAAGGACAGAGAAACAAAAATAAATGCAAATTTATTTCATGAGAAAAGGGCCCATAGGGCATCCAGGAACCAGCCACTTAGCCATCAGAAATAATACTAAAGAATCTGATGGTTAAATTCATTCAGTGGCATTAGCAGGTCATAATTAATAGTGAACAAATGTCTGCCTTTCCACTGAATAACAAGTTTTGTTGTTCAGACGCGAAAATCTCATGATAACAGAATTTGTTCATATGTTTCACAGTAAATATATTCTTTTTTTTTTTTTTTTTTTTTTATCCTTGTCTGCTTTCACTGTGTTTGGGTTGCAACTTAATTGATCAATGCCAGCAATTGGATGAGCAGCAGCGGGGCGTAACAATCCAGAAAACAGTAAAACAGGCCAATTCGAACAGGCATTACGATGGCTTCCAGTGATGTCTCACCCAAACCCTATCTTTCCTGCCTGCTGAAGGAAGCCATGCACAGCTCGCGGCTCGAGAAGAACCTTCCAGGTCAGGAGCGATCAGAATGGATGGAAACAAGGAAATAACTTAGGATGAAAATGGAGGCAATCCTGACACAAGAAGGAGTGTTTTATGGTCATTTTCTTATTACTAAGTAATTGTGACTTATGAGAAATACTTAAAAGCGTATTTGGACGTGTCCCCATATATTGAAGTAACTTATGGAATTAAATACAAGAAGATTGTTAAAATTGTAACTGTCAAATATCGAAGCTGCCTACGCTGAGTTTTAGTTACTCATGAATTCATCTTTCAAATTCTTACCTCTTGTCCACTAGCTTTATAGATATTCTATTCTATATTATTGTTCTGTGTGGATGCTATGATGTTTTATAGCAATAAAAATATGATTCTAGGGAAACGCAGATATTTCTTAAATATTTCTGTGTAGAAGTTGTTGTGTAATCCCTGTCAGGCTGAAGAAACTGAGTTATTCCAGTTTTCCAGTTTTAAAAGTAACCAAACTTATGACCCAGTATTTTAAGGAGACAATGGGTAATGGTGTGATTGAGTTCAGGTAGGCGTGGGCATCAGAGTCCTGCTTCTGCCAGCTGTCTGACATGGCCCCTTATTTCTCCACCTTCACTTGTACAATTCCCACCTGCCCTAACGGTGCTTCCTATCTATGCCAGGCTTCTATGTTGGTGCTGCTATATTTATCTCCCTTTCAGGCACTGCCCCATGTTCTGAACCCATGTTGACTTCTGGAAACTATCACATCTGCCCTCCTTTCAGATCCTCTTCTCTAACTTCCTTCACTCCAGATGAGGAATTTTCATTATGGCTATTCTTCCAGTTGAAAGAGTTGCAAAGGACTCACTCCTACAGATGAGATTTTCTTCAACTTTGTTTTTTTTTAATGGCTTGAGTCCTCATCTTTTCCCCAAGTCCCTAGGCTTTTTTTTTTTTTTTTTTTTTTTTTTTTGTGGTATGCGGGCCTCTCAGTTATGGCCTCTCCCGTTGCGGAGCACAGGGTCCGGACACGCAGGCTCAGCGGCCATGGCTCACGGGCCTAGCCGCTCCGCGGCATGTGGGATCCTCCTGGACCGGGGCACGAACCCGTGTCCCCTGCATCCGCAGGCGGACTCTCAACCACTGCGCCACCAGGGAAGCCCGTGCCTAGGCTTTTAAAACTCAAAAGCAAGGAAGAGATTTTCTTTTTCTTTGCATTCTTTTGTTATATACATAAACTAAGGCGATGAGAATACAAAAATTGTCTATGCACTCAAATGAGGAGAAAAGATACAGGAAAAATGTTGGTCAACGTTTCACAAACATTATTCTATCATTTGCTAAAAGCTGCCTTTAGGTAATTCCAGGGACTATTTTAATGTCTCTAAATTTACTTTCATTTTCCAAAATGCTCCTATGCTCCCCCTGCTAATCCTTGCTCAGCCCTATCTACCATCGCCAAGGATACCCTTCCAAGAATTGCACACAGTGTTTACCCGTCTCATCGCAGACTCTAAAATATTTTTGCACACACTTACATTTTACCTACCATAGATCCTGAAAGTCTTTTCCCTTCAAGTCTGAAACTCTTGTCAGGTCAAAACCAGTCAATCTGATGAATAAAGCCAGTCTTAAGGAGTGCAGAGCTAGGCCCACCGGAAGGCTCTTTGTTCTCCCATATAATATATGCATATTTCATGAGTTGCCCTCACCCCCAACTTAGCAACAATTTTAAGTCATTTCTGAGATGATCCAGTAGCCCATTAGTACAAAGATATCAATGCCATGTACAATCTACAGCACTGGATTCAGGCTTGAGTCAGATTGTCATTCTCCTGAGAGTCAAGTATGAAGATCACACTTATTTCCATTACTTCAGGGGCTAATGAGGATGTCGAGAAAAAAATACAATCTCAAGCTGGCAACAAATCTTCAATAAATAAATAAATAAATAGATTAATACACAAACAAGCACATGCGCACGCACACACACACACACACACACACACAGACACACTACGCAAAACAACTTACCGTGCTATTGCCGAATGCAATTTGCATTTTAGGTAATAATTTGTTACTGTCTTAAAAGCTGAGGCTTCAGCTATTTCCTTGTAAATGCATATTATCCAGCATGGCAGTAATGATCAATTAACCAAATAAATATCTCTAAGAATATGGAAGCTATATATCCAATGGAAGAAGGAGCTGCTGATTGCTATTGGACAGAACACTCTTGCAGAGCTTGTTAATGGCTCATTAATCGGCTTTCAAATTCAGGGTGCATTTGAATTTTGGAGGGTAGGGAGCATATAACAGCATAAAAGAGCAGGGTTTAGATATAAAGAAGAGATTCTAGTTCATGTGCTGTGATGCTTTCAGAGGCTCCTCTTACAACCTCTATGATCTCTTATTGAACCTTGAGTAGCTGTTTTATTTGTCCAATAGTATGAGGCTAATAGGTAAGCTGCAGCTTTCTAATATCACAGTAATGTTTTTCTGCTCAAGAATAACTTTTTATCTCTACTTCTGTGGTAGAATTGGTGAAACCAGTTAATGAAATAACAGTAAGACGTAAAGCATTTATTCCAATTTGGTGTTAAAAAAACAACTTATGCCCTTAAGAAGAATTGATGCATATCATAAATTGAACAAGAGAAAAGGATGCACAGCAGGCTGATATCCTGAATCACATGAGAAAACCTATTGGGGCAAATAGCTCAGCTCTTTATAAACTAATGATTTCACTTAATGTTTAAATAAAACATGTATGTGCTAGCAAATATATTGTATCTCAAAAGCAAGTAGTTTATAACTGAATAAATGACATATGCCACTTCCTTTTCTTGTTACATTTTCAAAGAAAAGTTGTGGGAAGATTAAATAATGCTCACGAATGACTTTTAGTCTATTTGGGAAGAGTAAGGGTTTTTTAAAAAGGAAGGAAAGTTAGGATATTACTCTTTTTGAAGTTGAAGAGGAATTTGGCAAGAAAAACATTGATGTCATTTATCAATTCTTTGTGAAATACTCACAAGAAGAGATGACATGAATGACTCATTTCTTAACATTATGTATTTCATTCAATTGCTCCTATATTAAAAAGAAATTTCTATAAGGAAGAAGCACATATCTTTATGGTGTTTTTGTTTATTTGTTGTAGTTTATTTATTTATTTAGCAAAAAGAAAAAGGGGGAGAAATTTGACACTCAATTCACACAGGCTAGGTCAAATTACAATTCACCTTACATTGTTGGATTATACGTTCTGTTTTCACTGCACAGATGTTATGGAAGGTGAATTATGCCATGAAGATAAAATATAAAACACTGATCTCATTTTAAAAGATAATCTTAAAATATAACAACGACAGGAAATCTTAGACAAATTACTTTACCTGGCCAGTACTCAACTTCTACTTCTGCAAAATGTGAAGGAATCTAAAGATACTTCTATCCCTAGCATTCTTTTTATTCAGTATGTTTATGAAACAGAAATTTATGTCCCCACTCTGTATTTTGCAAAATACAAAATATTATACTTTCAGGGGAAGAAATGTCATTCTCATGCTGAAATTGGCTGTACAGTAAGACTAAGATGCAATCATTGTTTTTAAGAAAGTGGTGGAAGGGACATGCCCACCAGAAAGACAAGATCCAGCCTCATTCACCAGAACACAGGCACTACTCCCTGTGTTGTGTAGGAAGCCTACACAACCCACTGAAACAACTTTAGTCACTGGGGACAGACACCAAAAACAACGGGAACTACGAACCTGCAGCCTGCAAAAAGGAGACCCCAAACACAGTAAGATAAGAAAAATGAGAAGACAGAAAAACACACCGCAGATAACGGAGCAAGATAAAAACCCACCAGACCTAACAAATGAAGAGGAAATAGGCAGTCTACCTGAAAAAGAATTCAGAATAATGATAGTAAAGATAATCCAAAATCTTGGAAATACAATACAGAAAATTCAAGAAACATTTAACAAGGAACTAGAAGAACTAAAGATGAAACAAGCAACGATGAACAACACAATAAATGAAATTAAAAATACTCTAGAAAGGATCAATAGCAGAATAACTGAGGCAGAAGAACGGATAAGTGACCTGGAAGATAAAATAGTGGAAATAACTACTGCAGAGCAGAATAAAGAAAAAAGAATGAAAAGAACTGAGGACAGTCTCAGAGACCTCTGGGACAACATTAAATGCACCAACATTCGAATTATAGGGATTCAAGAAGAAGAAGAGAAAAAGAAAGGGACTGAGAAAATATTTGAAGAGATTATAGTTGAAAACTTCGCTAATATGGGAAAGGAAATAGTTAATCAAGTCCAGGAAGCACAGAGAGTCCCAAACAGGATAAATCCAAGGAGAAACATGCCAAGACACATATTAATCAAACTGTCAAAAATTAAATACAAAGAAAACATATTAAAGGCAGCAAGGGAAAAACAACAAAGAACACACAAGGGAATCCCCATAAGGTTAACAGCTGATCTTTCAGCAGAAACTCTGCAAGCCAGAAGGGACTAGCAGGACATATTTAAAGTGATGAAGGATAAAAACCTACAACCAAGATTACTCTACCCAGCAAGGATCTCATTCAGATTTGATGGAGAAATTAAAACCTTTACAGACAAGTAAAAGCTGAGAGAGTTCAGCACCACCAAACCAGCTTTACAACAAATGCTAAAGGATCTTCTCTAGGCAAGAAACACAAGAGAAGGAAAAGACCTACAATAACAAACCCAAAACAATTAAGAGAATGGGAATAGGAACATACATATCAATAATTACTTTAAATGTAAATGGATTAAATGCTCCCACCAAAAGACACAGACTGGCTGAATGGATACAAAAACAAGACCCATATATATGCTGTCTACAAGAGACCCACTTCAGACCTAGAGACACATGCAGACTGAAAGTAAGGGGATGGAAAAAGATATTCCATGCAAATGGAAACCAAAAGAAAGGGGGAGTAGCAATTCTCATATCAGACAAAACAGACTTTAAAATAAAGACTATTACAAGAGACAAGGAAAGACACTACATAATGATCAAGGGATCAATCCAAGAAGAAGTATAACAATTGTAAATATTTATGCACCCAACATAGGAGCACCTCAATACGTAAGGCAAATACTAACAGCCATAAAAGGGGAAATCGACAGTAACACATTCATACTAGGGGACGTTAACACCCCACTTTCATCAATAGACAGATCATCCAAAATGAAAATAAATAAAGAAACACAAGCTTTAAATGATACATTAACAAGATGGACTTAATTGATATTTACAGGACATTCCATCCGAAAACAACAGAATCCACATTTTTCTCAAGTGCTCATGGAACATTCTCCAGGATAGATCATATCTTGGGTCACAAATCAAGCCTTGGTAAATTTAAGAAAATTGAAGTTGTATCAAGTATCTTTTCTGACCATAATGCAATGAGACTAGATGTCAATTACAGGAAAAGATCTGTAAAAAATACAAACACATGGAGGCTAAAAAATACACTACTTAATAATGAAGTGATCACTGAAGAAATCAAAGAGGAAATTAAAAAATACCTAGAAACAAATGACAATGGAGACATGATGACCCAAAACCTATGGGATGCAGCGAAAGCAGTTATAGGAGGGAAGTTTATAGGAATACAATCCTACCTTAAGAAACAGGAAATATCTCGAATAAACAACCTAACCTTGCACCTAAAGCAATTAGAGAAAGAAGAACAAAAAAAACCCAAAGTTAGCAGAAGGAAAGAAATCATAAAAATCAGATCAGAAATAAATGAAAAAGAAATGAAGGAAACGATAGCAAAGATCAATAAAACTAAAAGCTGGTCCTTTGAGAAGAAAAACAGAATTGATAAACCATTAGCCAGACTCATCAAGAAAAAAAGGGAGAAGACTGAAATCAATAGAATTAGAAATGAAAAAGGAGAAGTAACAACTGACACTGCAGAAGTACAATAGATCATGAGATTACTACAAGCAACTCTATGCCAATAAAATGGACAACCTGGAAGAAATGGACAAATTCTTAGAAATGCACAACCTGCCAAGACTGAATCAGGAAGAAATAGAAAATATGAACAGACCAATCACAAGCACTGAAATTGAAACTGTGATTAAAAATCTTCCAACAGGGCTCCCCTGGTGGTGCAGTGGTTGGGAGTCCGCCTGCTGATGCCGGGGACACGGGATCTTGCCCCGGTCCGGGGGGATCCCTCATGCCGCGGAGAGGCTGGGCCCGTGACCCATAGCCGCTGAGCCTGCGTGTCTGGAGCCTGTGCTCCGTGGCGGGTGAGGCAACGGCAGTGAGAGGCCCGCGTACAGCAAAAAAAAAAAAAAAAATCTTCCAACAAACAAAAGCTCAGGACCAGATGGCTTCACAGCCGAATCCTTTCAAACATTTAGAGAAGAGCTAACACTATACTTTTCAAACTCTTCCAAAATATAGCAGAAGGAGGAACACTCGCAAACTCATTCTACGAGGCCGCCATCACCCTGATACTAAAACCAGACAAGGATGTCACAAAGAAAGAAAACTACAGGCCAACATCACTGATGAACATAGATGCAAAAATCCTCAACAAAATACTAGCAAACAGAATCCAACAGCACATTAAAAGGATCACACACCATGATTAAGTGGGGTTTATTCCAGGAATGCAAGGATTCTTCAATATACGCAAATCAATCAATGTGATACACCATATTAACAAATTGAAGGAGAAAAACCATATTATCATCTCAATAAATGCAGAGAAAGCTTTTGACAAAATTCAACACCCATTTATGATAAAAACCCTTCAGAGAGTAGGCATAGAGGGAACTTTCCTCAACATAATAAAGGCCATATATGACAAATCCACAGCCAACATTGTCCTCAATGGTGAACAACTGAAAGCATTTCCACTAAGATCAGGAACAAGACAAGGTTGCCCACTCTCACCACTCTTCTTCAACATAGTTTTGGAAGTTTTAGCCACAGCAATCAGAGAAGAAAAGGAAATAAAAGGAATCCAAATCGGAAAAGAAGAAGTAAAGCTGTCACTGTTTGCAGATGACATGATACTCTACATAGAGAATCCTAAAGATGCTACCAGAAAACTACTAGAGCTAATCAATGAATTTGGTAAAGTTGCAGGATACAAAATTAATGCACAGAAATCTCTGGCATTCCTATACACTAATGATGAAAAATCTGAAAGTGAAATCAAGAAAACACTCCCATTTACCACTGCAACAAAAAGAATAAAATATCTAGGAATAAACCTACCTAAGGAGACAAAAGACCTGTATGCAGAAAATTATAAGACACTGATGAAAGAAATTAAAGATGATACAAATAGATGGAGAGATATACCATGTTCTTGGATTGGAAGAATCAACATTATGAAAATGAATCTACTACCCAAAGCAATCTACAGATTCAATGCAATCCCTATCAAACTACCACTGGCATTTTTCACAGAACTAGAACAAAAAATTTCACAATTTGTATGGAAACACAAAAGACCCTGAATAGCCAAAGCAATCTTGAGAACAAAAAACGGAGCTGGAGGAATCAGGCTCCCTGACTTCAGACTACACTACAAAGCTACAGTAATCAAGACAGTATGGTACTGGCACAAAAACAGAAACATAGATCAATGGAGCAGGATAGAAAACCCAGAGATAAACCCACGCACATATGGTCATCTTATCTTTGATAAAGGAGGCAGGAACGTACAGTGAGGAAAGGTCAGCCTCTTCAATAAGTGGTGCTGGGAAAACTGGACAGGTACGTGTAAAAGTATGGGATTAGTTCACTCCCTAACACCATACACAAAAATAAGCTCAAAATGGATTAAAGACCTAAATGTAAGGCCAGAAACTATCAAACTCTTACAGGAAAACATAGGCAGAACACTCTATGACATAAATCACCTTTTTGACCCAGTTCCTAGAGAAATGGAAATAAAAACAAAAATAAACAAATGGGACCTAATGAAACTTCAAAGCTTTTGCACAGCAAAGGAAACCATAAACAAGACCAAAAGACAACCCTCAGAATGGGAGAAAATATTTGCAAATGAAGCAACTGACAAAGGATTAATCTCCAAAATTTATAAGCAGCTCATGCAGTTCAATAACAAAAAAACAAACAACCCAATCCAAACATGGGCAGAAGACCTAAATAGACATTTCTCCAAAGAAGATATACAGACTGCCAACAAACACATGAAAGAATCCTCAACATCATTAATCATTAGACAAATGCAAATCAAAACTACAATGAGATACCATCTCACACCAGTCAGAATGGCCATCATCAAAAAGTCTAGAAACAATAAATGCTGGAGAGGGTGTGGAGAAAAGGGAACACTCTTGCACTGCTGGTGGGAATGTGAATTGGTACAGCCACTATGGAGAACAGTATGGAGGTTCCTTACAAAACTACAAATAGAACTACCATATGACCCAGCAATCCCACTACTGGGCATATACCCTGAGAAAACCATAATTCAAAAGGAGTCATGTACCAAAATGTTCACTGCAGCTCTATTTACAATAGCCAGGAGATGGAAACAACCTAAGTGCCCATCATCGGATGAATGGATAAAGATGTGGCACATATATACAATGGGATATTACTCAGCCATAAAAAGAAACGAAATTGAGATATTTGTAATGGGGTGGATGGCCCTAGAGTCTGTCATATAGAGTGAAGTAAGTCAGAAAGAGAAAGACAAATACCGTATGCTAACACATATATATGGAATTTAAAAAAAAAAAATGTCATGAAAAACCTAGGGGTAAAACAGGAATAAAGACACAGACCTACTAGAAAATGGACTTGAGGATATGGGGAGGGGGAAGGGTAAGCTGTGACAAAGTGAGACAGTGACATGGACATATATATACTACCAAACGTAAAATAGCTAGCTATTGGGAAGCAGCCGCATAGCACAGGGAGATCAGCTCGGTGCTTTGTGACCACCTAGAGTGGTGGGATAGGGAGGGTGGGAGGGAGGGAGACACAAGAGGGAAGAGATATGGGAACATATGTAGATGTATAACTGATTCACTTTGTTATAAAGCAGAAACTAACACACCACTGTAAAGCAATTATACTCCAATAAAGATAAAAAAAAAGGACACATGCACCCCAATGTTCATTGCTGCAAAAAAAAAAAAAAAAAAGAAAGTGGTGGAAGGGAATGGAAATATTTTAATTATTCCTATTTGTATCTTACATTAGGCACACTAAATGTATGTGTAGAGAATATATATAAAAATGATTTATTGAACCTTGACTTGGTATCTGCTCAAATTTAAATGATTTCACTTTGTAAAGATAATTTTGTGGTCTATCCTTCTGCCCTCTTTCTAAAAATAAGGGTTTGCAAATAAAATCCAAGTAATGGGTCAACTTCAGGAAAGTGAAACAAATTGAAGTGGTCTCCAGTATTTAGAGAACCAAAAAACATGTGACAAATCACTAAAAAGTTACTAGACAATCCAGAATAAAATTCCTTTGCCTTTTTGTAGTACCAAAACTCCAGGGAAAGGGAGATGAATCCAAACCAGCCAGTGTCACTTTCTTAACCTCTGGCTGTCCATGAGAATACTCACGTTGTCTGTGTAAAACTGAGGATGTTTGTATCTTTAGTGAGAAAAAAAATTGGTGAAGGAACATATATACTAAACTCTTTCCTTATCTCTTTGTTTATAATATATTATGCAAAGACCTTCTCTACTGTAGAACTAAAATTTTTAATATGAATTATTTAGAGTCATGTATTTTGCATATTATTTCTTGACGTGTGTGTGTGTGTGTGTGTGTGTGTGTGTGTGTCTGTGGTGGGGGGGAAGAAAGGAGAAAGAAAAGGAAGGAAGGAAGGGAGGGAGGAAGGAAGGAGGGGAGGAAAGGGGAGGGGGAGGGAGGGGAAAAGGGAAGGGTAAACAGTTACTTTTTAAAGATATTAAAATAATTTGGATGATTATTTATCTCTGGGTTTCCCACTAGCTTAATAACTATGTTTGAGTATAGGGCAATGAATTATAGGGCATAGAATTTAGATAATAAGGATAAAAAGGGGGCACATCTCTCATTTTGAGACTAAAATATCATTTGGTGGGTTTCCTCAGAGTAATGAGACATTTGCCCTCCAAGAACTCACTACCGAGATTGTAAAGTCTGGTGCCAATTACGATGTGGTACCCGACTATAGGAAATGGTATGATACCACTAACTCATTTCACCTGGGCTAACAGGAAATTGTCATACAAAAAGAGCTCTCACCTCAGGCTATATCTAAACAAGTTGCCTAGAGCTGAAAGATTAAATACCTCACACTACTGATAATTTCACCCATCTCATTTCCCTGAACTGAACTCATTCCAAACCGTGGGGTTTGAAATAACTTCAGTGACGTCTCCAAAGAAAGTAACAATGGTCAAATTTTAAAAGAATAATCCAAACATCCTAGGAAACTTTTTCATGTGTCAGAACTTTATAGGATTTTATCTTAAAGATTAATGTCAATGGCAAAGGAAATATTCTGCATGCCAATGTATATAACTAAATAATAATTTCACTAGAAAATATGAAGGCTGAAAGTATGAATTGAAACCAAGTATAGCCTAGTAATGTCCTTCATATTAAAAAGAAATAATGGGCAAAATGAAGTATTCAGGGTAGATATACTTGAAAATGGGGAAACATTTAAGCGAGGACAACTCGTGTATATATGTATGGTGTTAAGAGCAAAGACTCTAGAATCCGACTAGTGGACGTGAATCCCAACTTCACCACTAACTACCTAGCTAATTTTGGATAAATGACTCACTATCCGTGCCTTAGTTTCCCCGTCTCATAATTGGCAGTGCAGTGGTACCGATAATACGTTCACATAAGAATTGCAAATAAAATACTTAGAGCGGTGCTTGGCACATAGTGAGTGCACACACACACACAGAAAACAGTGTAATTAATAAGACACAAAGCATCGATTTTAAAGAAGAAAATTTTCTATACATTCATGTGGTTTTAAATTTGTCAAAATATGGTTTTATTAGAGTTTAGTCATATTGCTCACTTCTTTTTGGCTGTCACCATCAAATTACAACACCAGTTATACTTAGCTCTAAGGATAAACTAGAGTTCCCCTCTTCTGTCCCGACAAAGCGAGAAAATTCAGAGAAGCCTTGCCTGTATGTGAGTGTGAGTTTCACACACTCTGGGCATCTGATGTAATGCTGAGTCCTTGTCTTTGAATTCTAGTGTTTGTCAATTAAAAGAAACTATCACTTCTTTCACCTATAGCTAAAGTTCATCAGGCAATAAAGGTGATGAGAAACAAACAAAATGAAGTAGTAATAAGGGAAGGAGTTTCTTACTGCTATCTGCAGTCTAAGAGAGAAACTAGGAACAATTTTATTTGATTTCATTACACATTATTTACTTTCTGAGAACCAGTGGGATAAAAATTATTCCCCAACATCAGTATTAAAAGTTTTTATGCTTTCCATGAGCAATTTTTCCCCTTCTACAACAAGAACAATTCTGGGAGCCAATATTTATTAATTACTTGTCTGAGTTAACAGTTTCCAACTACCAAAGAGTTATTTTCAGATTAAAGAAATTATTATGTCACCTAACTTTTGGAAAAACATGCTAAAAGTTGTTAAAATAATATATTAAATAAAAATGAAAAAGAATAAGATTTTGCTATTAAGAATAAATGCTCACATACATAAATATACTCTAATTTGTGGATTTTTCTTCTATTTTATTCAATGACCTAAGAAGGTAACAACTAAACAAAATTATGATTGAAGAACATAGAGATGCAGCTCAATATTTTAATAATAGTTGAGAAAATATAAGCGAATTGAACAACTGGCTACTAGTTATGTTACTTTAGGGCAGGTTCAGTGATTATAGTAGTGAAATCTCATCCTTGGTTCTGTGCTTATGTCTCAATCCTCTAGAAAGCCATCAATTACCTATTGCAATTCCTTGCAAATGATACCAAATATTTAGAACTTGAAGAAAATAAGCATGAAATTCTTAGAGAGTTTCATTGTAAGGAAGACCAACACTTTGGGTTATCTGCCTGTTCCATGAGAACATTCCTTGTCTGTTCTCATCCACATGGTCACAGGATGAACTAAGAACCTGCCATATCACTTTCTCTTTCTTTCCCCTGTTGTTTTTTTTCCGGTTACTTTTGTGCATTCTCCAAGTTCCTATTTTCCTTTCTTCCCTGAACTCCTCTCCTCCTTGCTCTCTCTCGAAATTCCTTGTTTATTTTCTTCATAGCACATATTACAATATAACATCCTCTTCTTTATTTGCTGTATACTTATCTATTTTCTGCTTATACTCTCTCTACTCTTGAGTGTTTGTGGACAGAATCTATCACCAATAAGCTATCCATAATATCATTTTTGAATGAAGGAACTAATAAAAGTACTGATTAACTCTCCAGATGGAAAAATAAAGCAAGTACCTTTTTTTCCCTATATAAAGGAATTATTTATGAACTAAGATGAAGACTTCAGTAAAATACAATAAAAAGGTAAAAATAAAGTGCATAATTTACGAATACAAGATTTTAAAATTTATAGACAATTACATATTGCACTTAAAAAACACCAGCTACTTAAGGAGCTAAGACATATTCATGAGAAAGGCACACAAGAGCAACATGGGGCCCAATGATTGCTTAAATCAAAGATAATAGGATAAGAATTACAACCAAAGTTCTACTTGGAAATACTTGGTGTTCTTACTTTTTAAATAATGATAAATCAAGAGTATGAACAAGTTATATGAAGGACAAGGAAAGGCCGTTATCCTTAACTTAGATATTTCCAGTTATATTAAGTAATGTATTCTAATCACTGCTTATTATTCTAATCTTTATGATGTATTGAATTTCAAAAACCTTTAAAAAAAGAAAAAAAAAACCATTGATATCTGCTTCTCATGCAGATTTCTAAATTTTACCTTCTTCGAGAGATGACAGACGTGAGTCTAGGACTTGAAGTAGCCTGTGATTTTCCCTTTAGTCAATAAATGATGAATTAAGTGAATGTTTAACACACTTCAGCCTCTCTGGCCTCTGCTTGACTTCCCAGTTCTCAGACTCTCCTTTCTGCTGTTGCTAATAGAGGCCTGGACCTCCTAGCCATCCAGAATCTTGATCTCTTGATTTCCAGACCATTCCCTGAGCCTTGCTTTCTCCCTCATGCCACACCCATCCACCTTTGGTCCATACAGACCCTGAACTTTGCCTATGAACTGTTCTCCTACCCTCCACCCTGCTTGGACTAGCTCCTCTGATGTCCACTCTAACCTTTCACCGTAAAAAAAATACAGCCTTTTCTGCATAGACCTTTTAGCATCTAGTCTAATAAATAGCCCAACTGAAACTAGATGAAGTGTTTGACAAAGGTTTCTTGAATCAATCTTCTAGCTGTTTAATTTCAATCTTAGGTTTGTTGGTGCCATTAGCAAGTGATGATAAAGGGTGATTTCAGTAGATTATGAAGGATTCCAGGATTCAAAATCAGTCCTTTTCAATTGAAGGATGTCACACAGAGATATTTCAGTCCTGAGTCTAAGGATGCTATGAGTGAGAGATGGAGTAATTTGCTAATATGAGCCATGTCTTTTAGACATGATAGACTGATTTGTTTCACACCCCCCCTTCTACTTGAGAGAGCATATATTTACATAGCTTCATTTACTTATTCATTTACTTTTATTTCTTTATGGCATAAATTAAAATTATGTGTAAATTATAGAGTTTAAAAATAGCCCCTATAAACTCCAAACCAGATTATCTATATCTTATCACTTGATTACCAGTGTATGAAATATGTTTGTTGTGTTGAAAAATTTTTGACAGAAAAAGTGCTGAGAAAATGTACCTCAAATCAGTGATAAGTGAGATCAAGGTTATTAAGTACTATAATTTGATTGGAAATGTTTCGGGGAAATTGACACAGTGCTAAATTAGAGAGGAAATGCTTCTCTCTTCCTCTTCCATCTTTTGAGGTGTCTCCGAACTTCATGTTGATGTAAACTAGTTATGGTTTTCCCCCACATATTCTAACATGATTGACTGAACAAAATCATCCCAATCATCTCAAACAAGTGAGAGGTTTTATCACAGAAAGCTAAAGTGTCAATATTACTTTCTAGACACTGCACCTCAGGTCAGCTCCTAAGTCTGATTTTTGGTCTCCCATTCACTGCACCAAAATATTCTAGGGCTGCCCTCTGTTAGTCCTTCCTTCCTGTATATTTCTTAGCATTGTTTCCTGCACCAGAACTTCCTTCTTCCATAGTCAACATTTGCCTTTTGCAAGCGTCATTTATGCAGCCTACTCAAATGACAACTTAATTAGAATTAAAGTGGTAACAGGTAAAAAGGATATTAAAACCACTTATTGATAACAAAAATAAATATTAATGTGATTCTTAATAAATTTAATATTGATTCAGTCTTGAAAAATGCAGGCCATGTGACAGGCTGGTTTGCAATTCTTCAGGATCTCTCTAAACAAACCATTTGAATGAATGCCTTCAATAACCATTATAAGACCTAGGGCCACCAGATACAGTTGTACTGGTTGTTCACTGCACAACAGCATCCAACTGAGGGAGCAAGTGGGGACTGGAATTTAGACTACACTCTGCTTGCCAAGTACACTCCCCAGCACAGGCCTACATCAGGCTAGAATACGGGGAACTTTTTCTTATTTCATACAAAGAAACTTAGCTGTTTGCCAAGCAGTGTATTCCCAGAGGAAAATCTGCTCAGAGAGGATACTGAGTTTTGTTAAATTTGCATAAAGGCTCTAGTGGTGACCCTGTTAATACCAGGTCTGCTGCTCCTTTGTATAATGATTATTTCTTCCATTTTGTACTTCTGTGGATATCACCAATATGTACAATTCTCCTAATTGTTTCCTGCCGAATACTAGATTTTGGAATCTTTACAAAGGTGTTCCTTACTACTCTTTTTAATACTTTATTTGAATCATTCCATGTTTTTAAATATTTACTTCATAATTCTGAACACTTTAGGTTGTTTTAGCACAAAGCTTTCAATTGTTAATGGATTTGGAAACATTTTAAACCTGTACCTAGACTACATTGCACATTGAGAATATTAATTTGACTTTATGAGTGAGAAAGAGTTCTGTTTTAAAAAACCACTGCCAGGACAATACATATGTGACAATTATGAAGTCTAAGATATGAAAGTTCTGTGATAAATTTTTAGAAGTTTATGTTATAGTTCTCATACTGGTATGGGTGTTATCTAGAAAATGATGTAGAAGTTAAATTTTTTCAAATCCTTCACTAGTCTTACCTGATATGGTTGGTATTAGATATATGCCTATAAGAAAATGTGCCCACAAGACTATAATCTGTTAAATTATCCAACTTCTCATTTCATCCGAAGTTAAGGAAATCCAGGTGTAATAAAGTCATTGAAATAATTGACATCAGAATTCCAGGAAAGGTTGAACTATCAGCCTTAGCTGATATGCTCTTTCTCCACCAGTATAGGAAATACTCAGAGTGGAAGCTGTGGATTGGGACACTCCTCCACTCCCCAGGAGGGTTAGTTGCTAATTACACAGAGCTGAGTCCCTTTCCAGGAGTTGCTCTCTATCAGAGGAAGCTTGCCCCCTCCTAGAGGGCAACCCACACCCAATTACTGATGAGGGGAATACAAATGCCTCCATTAAGGAAAACTATTGTATAGCACAGGGAAGTCTACTCAATACTCTGTAATGACCTGTGTGGGGAAAGAATCTAAAAAAGAGTATATATAACTCCTGTTATAATCTCAGGGTCATCGTTAAAACTTTCACCAGTAGTGAAACTGGTACTGGAATCCAGCAGAAGGAAAGGCACTAGGAGGTGATGCAGTATTGTAGGATTTGGGAGGCCCAAGGGAAATTGTATGCATAAAGATTATGGAATCAGATAGATGGGAGCCATCAATGGACTGGTTAATCAGCAATATAAGGTGAATCAGAAGGGGGTCTCCTTAGCAGTGAACCACAGGATTCTCATCTCATCAGCCGAGGACAAAACCTGTTGATGTTCCATCCCAGGACAGAATCCTAAGATTAGCAGAATTCCAGAAGAGGATGAACCATCAACCTTAACAGATCTGCTATGCTGATTCAGGGCCCTGATGGTGAAGGAATAGGACCCGGAGACTTGAAATGGTTACATCTGTGTGGGAGAAGCTGGAATTCCTGAATTCCCAGATATGTCTGAACACGATAGGTCACCACTAGCCTATTCCTCTCTTGTTTAAAAGCTTTAGCATTCTCTCCTTGCTTAAATATGATGCAAAGCATTTTGTTGGATAATGTGTGCTCCTTTCAGGATCTACTGCCATCTGCCTTCTTATATATCAGACCACTAAACAGGTCAACTCACAACATAACCCTGCCTTCCCAAGGAGTCCGGGGCTTGCTAAGGAAGAAAATGAGACAGTGTGTGAAGGGAGCTATGGGCCCTGGTCTATACATAGGGGCAAGAACACGGAGAGTGTTTGTGGTATTGGATGCTGAGAACGTTGGATCAATGGAAGGCAGAATGCAAAGTAAAATGAAAGAGACTATCAAGATGAGAGCATTCACATGTAATACAAGACTTTTTATCCTGGAGCTATAACCTATAAAAAGTCCCCTGGGAGATAGTGCTGATACACCCTGATTGGTTTTTAGAAGCTTGGATAAAGAGATGGCAAACACTAAGAGAAGTAGAGATGCTGGATCTATCATGGGAAAGAGTGGAGGAAAGGATCAAATGTCTCAGATGAATGAGCATTCTAGAGTGGATGTACTATCTGAAACCAGAAGACTAACTAGCTGACTACAATGGGAGACCCAGAGGACACTCTATTTACCAAAGTGCTAATGGATGTGTTGCCCAGATAGGCACCAACATCATTAATAAACCCAGTGAAGTTGTCCTCTGCAGACCAGAGATACTGCTGAAGGACTGGGCAAGGTCCTGAGAGCAATGTGGGAGTACACTCCCCAAATCCTAGAGGCTGTGTAGTAGCACTTGACCGTTAGAAACAAGTAGGATGCAATTATCCCCATGAGTATCATGGCTAGACATAAAAAGCAAACCTGTATTCCCTACTTCTAAAAATATAAACTAGGAACTTTGTTTTTTCATCGTCCCAGTTAACAACCATGAAGATTCAGAACTGGGTTAGTACAATGAACCACATTTTTGCTAAATCATTCTTAAGAAGGCAATAGAAATTGAATAAAGGTTACATGGATTCCAGGACCATGTCTTTTTCCTTGATCTATAAGATGTAATTCAATAAAGCCTACTCAACACACAGAAGGTAATACTCCAACGACGACATCTGTGAAAAGCAACTTTATTTCTGCTAACAAGAAGGTAAGACCATTCTTCTGATCCTTCTAACAGATTTCATCTTCCTTTTGAAAGACTGACATGTACACACAAATTCTTAATTTGATAGGATGCTCAGAAATGGGAAATAAAACTTCTATAACCATTATAGGAGGTAGGTGTGGAAAGATTTATATTATCTTAACAGTGGGTATTTCTAGGTATTAGGATCACTGGTGTGTTGGTAATTCTCTGCTCTTCTACATCCGTTCTCTACCCTTCTTTGCCCTGACTGGTCCTTGGGTGTTGTTTCCTATGGAATTCATCTCTCAGGCTCTCTTGCCTTCTCTTGGTTCAGCCAGTGAGAGGCAATCTCAGAGTCGAACAGTGCAGAAAATGAAGGTTGAGTGATATACTTTCCTGCCTCCCGTTCTGGCCGTAGTTTTCAGTTCTGTGTATGAATTCATTTCCTATTGGATGGCCACTCTTCCAAGGTTATAATTCTAGTCCAGTTTCAGTAATACTCTTCCCTCCCTGTGCCCTTGTAAACAGAGGAATTGTAATCATTTCCCAGGGATATTAGGCTCTGGGTGTGTAGGGTCCCTTTTCGGTTCCTTTATCCCTGCCCACACTCCTATAAATAATCCCATTGTTAACTCCTTTCCCTTAAGTAAACCCTTTGAGTATACCATCTGTTTCCTGCTGGGATTCTGACAGACAAAGCAGGTAAATTTCTTTTTGTTCTTTATCCATATTTGTTTTTACTACAAACATGTGTATTTGCAATGAAAAAGCAATGAAATTTCAAATTTCATATTATCATGCTAAATTTACCTCTCACCTTGAGGGGGAAAAAATGAGAAATTTGTGACAATAATATTTTTCTTGAAAATATTAGTCACATTACACAAGCTGATGCAATAGCTATTTTTGGTTTGGCTTTAATGGTTGATTCCAAGTGAAAACGATTCAGGGAGGTGGAAGTAGGGAGTGGAGGGGCTACATCTTTAGGTTTTGCTTTGTTATGCCATGGATCACAGCAAAGTTCAAGTTTGTTTCTTTCTTCCTTCCGGGGTTTCTGTCCAGAGCTAAGAGCTTACATTACTGACAGTCAAAGTTATAGGTGAACTAAGATGAGCAGGGCAGATATCAAAAACTGAACACATTAAGTTGTTTAGTTCTTTAAAAAATAAAAAAGGCAGCACATGCAGGATGTTTGCTCTCATAAGCTTATTGCCATATCTATTCATCTGCTTCATCTTGTTGCTTATTTGAGGTAGTGCTTAAAAATACCCCATTGTCACATAATAATATACATAATAATGTATGCAAACACAATCTCTTCATTTTGATTTCAAGCATTTTACTAGAAAAATAAAAGTTCTGGCTATGTTTAAAGTTGCCTAGATTAGGAAATACTTGTCTAATTCGAAACCCTAGCTTGGATTTCAATACCTAGAGATACTCTTTCTCCCCCATGTTTTATTATGAGAGAAGTAATTAAGTTCCTGTATTTAGAAAGAATTGGTTTGCTGTTTAGACACATCATTTACTTTTTACTCAGCTGCTCCCTGGGAAGGCACAGGTAGAGCTTCCTATGCCTGCCTCTGCATCTGTGCAGCGTGTGCAAACCAAACTCTTTGGGGACCCCTCAGTTAGAAAGGGAAATAATGAAAATATTTTATCAGGAGAGAAGTATCAGTTTCTGACAAGCTCATCTCTGTGGTACCCCTTCAGCTGACATATTAGAGAAGAAAATACATGGGCATATATCTCATACAGAACCCTTAACATTATGATTCTCCCATCCAAGGATGGTCTCAATGAGGTATCTCCCCACTATAGGATAAGACATCACTATTTAGCGTTGGAAGAGACGCAATAGGGATCATGTTGTTCAACCTCCATCCCAACACACACACATTATGGATGAAGAAAATGAGACTCGGGTTAAGAACATTCTCCAGGGTTACACAGCTACTTAGTACCAGCACACTTGTCTCTCTGACCAGTTCACCCAGCACATCAAGCTGCCTCCACTGCTGTAATTTAACTTGGTTTAACATCTTCTTATGTCCCATTATGCATCCTTTTCAGTTTCATTCAATACACATTTATTGAGAATTTACCATGAGCCCAATGCTATGCTTAGTGCTAGAGATTTTATGCCAGACATTGGAAACTTGGGCTGAATGACAGGCAGTATTATTAGGAAGGCAAATGTCAAAAAGGAATCAATATCTCTTAACTCAGATCAGTAGGAAGGGTGTGTTGAGAACTGCAAATGCATATCTTTTGAGAGGAATGAATTCTATGTTGAGTGGCATTCACTGGTCAGTTATACTCTGAACCATCTAAATGTTAGGAACAGGAATATAATTGTAAGTAAATATTGATGGCATGGCAAAAAGTTCTCATCAGTGACACCTGAAGCCATAGTTGTTGGTAGATTACCGAGGGAGTTTTATAGAATAAGAGAAGGGAAGGAAGAATCATAGAACTCTGGGAAACATCAACATTTAAGATGTAGTGTCAGGAAGAAATGCCTCAGATGACACCAAGAAGCCACAGCCAGGAGGAGGGACTTAGAAATTCAGTTGTGAGTGATAAATCCCAAGCCACAATTAGAAAAGGGCTTTTTGTTCCATTGGTTTGGTTTGCTTAACAGAGGGACTCAACAGCATCGTTAATTATGCAAGAGATTAAATCATCAAAGGACTTACTAGTGTCCTCCAATTTCAGCATTTATAAAGACATCACGGGACTTCCCTGGTTAACACTCCGTGCTCCCAATGCAGGGGGCCCAAGTTCAATCCCTGGTCAGGGAACTAGATCCTACATGTATGCCACAACTAAGGAGTCACATGCCGCAACTAAGGAGCCCACTTAACACAATTAAGATCCAGCCCAACGAAATAAATATTTAAAAATAAATATTTTTTAAAAGATATTGTTTATATGGACAAGAGTAACTTCAATGAAGTTGTAAAAGTGGAACTACAGTTACCGTGAGATAAGGAGTTAAGAGGAGGTGAGAAGGTGGCGGCAGGTATTCGTCATCTCCTTTTTAAAGAAATTAAGCCAGAGAGAAATGTGGTTGAAGGAAAGTATTGTCTGTAAGAAGAAAGAGGTCTGGGATAAGTCCTGGATTTAGAGGCAAAAGTATTTTTCTTTCTGTTCTGTTCTTTTTTCCCCCTAAACATCCCTAGTGAGATAGTGACCAAGGAAATATACATTTCTTCTAAATAACATATAGACAAATGTGTGTGTGTGTGTGTGTGTGTGTGTGTGTGTGTGTGTGTGAGTGTGAGGGTACAATGGAGAAGGGAAAAGTAGTTCTTAACTCAGTCTGTCATGTCACGGCATCATCAGGATGGGTGCATTAGGCTCGGTGATTTTGGGAGTCAGTTGTGCTCTTAAATCGCGGGTACCACAGATGGGAGTATTACCAAATGTAACCATGGTGATTAGCCCTGACAACTCAGTCCTGACAGATTCACTCAGATTTGCCGTTGTGAAATGATTCAGAGCTGAAGAGAGAGATTTATCAACAGAAAACTGCCGAATGACACTGAGGGATTGAGGTTAAAAAATAAAGCACAGCTCCTTCACCTGAGCCACCCATCTCAGATGCCTGCCACGTGAAATGGTCACTCTGAACCGCCTCCAGACAAAGGAGAAGTCTGATAGTTTCCCCAGTATGTCTCCAGTTACTGTAAGGCACCCCCCTTGCAGGAAGAAAGTCACAGTATTTCCGTAAGAAATTAAATCATACACCATTTTAAATCACACACCATTTTAAATCAAAGTTAGTTGCGTACTCAGGAACACTAAAATTTTCAATACACAGTGAAAATCCTCTCGGCATGGACACATTCCATGCAAAGAATCAGACTGTCTAAAATTAGCTCACATTATTATTCAATGATGTGTCAAATGAAATGAGCTAAAATAGATGGATGTTGCTACCTGGTCACTGGGATGCAGCAAACTGCACCACAGCAGAATCAGGTGGTGATGCTAAAACAGCAACATTCAACGTGTGGTGTCAGGGGCAAAGCAGTATCTCTAGCAATTATGGACACTACCCGCCATATTCTATGCTTCCCTGCCCAGTATCAACCTACCACCCCTCAAAATTTAGGAATCCCTGAAGTTCCCGGGGCTTCAACTGAGATGTTGAAGGTCTTATTCCTAATCCAGTTGCAGAAAAGAGAAAGAATGTTTCACAACTTCCTTGTGTGTTCAGTTCTTCAGGGTTGAGTGAGTACTAGTTTAATCCACACTGCCTAGAAAAAGTAACAAGGGTGAGTCAAATTTTTCTTGAGATCTTTGGAACTTCCTTCCTGCCTCCCACTATCCCAGAGACTCTCCAAACTTCTGGCCATCCCAGTCCTAACATGAGCCACCATGACGAGGAAAACAGAGACTGAAATGGCAATGAGCCAAGGTCACTCCCAGGTGCCAAGGACCGTTCTGCTTGTCTATGAAGTCACTCCTGGCATCAAAGTCTGACCTATTCAGTGAAGAGATAGAAATGGAATAATAAAAGATAGCTGCTCATCCTTCAGCCTTACCCTATATCTGGGCTTCTACAAAGCAGTCTTTTCACTTGAATTCTAGCATTGAGAGAGCCAGACAGTTTTGAAGCTTGCCACATTATCAGGGATCTGAACAAACCCCAAGTCTAGAACAATAAAGTTAAATTTGGGGTTAAGGAGAACATTAATGCAGTTCTTTATTACTTACTGAATATGTAATTCTGGCTGGATAGTAGGACAGTAGAGGATGCTTTGATGCTCTGCTCTGATCCACTGTATTGGACCACACACCCAGCACCAGGTGCTATGAGT
Source organism: Delphinus delphis (assembly GCF_949987515.2). Taxonomy (NCBI): domain Eukaryota; kingdom Metazoa; phylum Chordata; class Mammalia; order Artiodactyla; family Delphinidae; genus Delphinus; species Delphinus delphis. Next base: position 90,066,264 of record NC_082689.1, read on the forward strand.
GGGGGCTTTTAACAATTTACTATCCATCCCCCTGCCCCATGGGCAGCCAGTGACTGAGTTAAGGACACAAAACACCAGTTCCCTTGTGTCAAATTGGGAACAACTCCGTGCACAGCACTTTCTGTGCTCCAGCATTTCCTGCGGAATCAGGCTGATACTAGCCACGAACAGACACGATGTTTTGCTTAGTTTTTTGTCCCTGCCCTGTCCTACTTCTTTCACTTACCTTCTTTGAGAACATTCCCTCAATAAAGTCACTGTCTCAAGAGCCCCTGCCTCAGGCTCTGCTGCTAAAACTCCCAACCTAAGACAAGTACCTACTCCATAGGATTAGTTAAAAAATAAGCAAGAAAACACATGTAAATCCTATGCTTTAGAAAAAGGTTGCATATTATTAATAATAAACAGGAAGATAAGAGTCCAAGGAAGCAAGTGCTAGAGTGAACATTTGTACAAGGTCCAAAATTCTATGCAATCGACGTTGGCCAGTGTGCCAGGAGATAAAAGTGCATATGAAGCAAGGGTATTTTCTTTTGAGGGGGAGTCCCTTAAATCCCCAGGGGGAGCAAGAACTGACAGCAGGCTCCGGGGCCAAAAAGCTCTCTGGATTGGACTGGCTAAGGATGGGGAGCAAAGCAGGGAGGACCTGCTTACTACTGACAGAAGTATTTATTATTTAGAAACCAGAGCTAATATGCCATGACAGTCCTGAGAGATACTGATTACATAATAATATAAATCATATGGTAAATAAATTCTGATTTCGAAATCTGCATTAGGAAGATTGGGCAATTATATTTTATAAAACAGGAAACAAATTTTTCAGTCTTTCTTTTTTTGTTGTTAGAAATTGTACATGGGGAAATATATTGATACATCCACCAAGAGTAATGATAAATCCTACAGTGAAAATAATTGTACGTTAGGCACAGGCTCATCAGAGTTAAGCGATGTAGACATCATTTCTCACTAATTTTGCGTCAAAAGAAATTAAGCTTCAGGCTGTGGAAAAGAGCTATACATTTTAAAAGTTTTATTTGAAAATGATCCTAAGTTAAAAATCTCCTCATGTAGACTCGTAATAGTTATAATCCTAGGTCCTAAAATCTCTGATCAGATGTCACTTCCTACAGAGAGAAAACTTTCTTTTAACTGATTCACTTTGTTATAAAGCAGAAACTAACACACCATTGTAAAGCAATTATACCCCAATAAAGATGTTAAAAAAAAAAAAGAATTAGAATATGGTCATAAAAAAAACACTTTCTTTTAGAGGTTTTTTTATCATAGTTGATATTCACTAACTGCTTTTTGATAAGCCAATGAATAAATAAGAATTAATTAATGTAGGATTTCAATTGGGACACTTTTCCATCTTAGTGAAAACCCTAGATATTTAAGAAGTTTCTCAGTATTTAATTATGTAACCCCATATTTTAAAATATGGGGGAAAAATCCCATATTTTATTTAACCTATCTTCCAGAGATAAGTATTTGGATCTTTTTCTCTAATTTTTTACCAAGAAATATTGTAAGGAATAATTTTTCATATATTTTTATAAATCTCAATTTTCTGTAGGATAGATCCTAGAAGATACATCTCAAATCATATGGATATTGTTAATTTAAATAGTTTTAAACATAATTTCAAGTGTCTTTTTAATATTCTGTTCTCTTGTTCGTGTCTCCAGAGAGTTTATGAGACCACCTATTTCCTTCTACCTTCCACAACTTTGAATACCAATTATAACAGTCTTCAGAAAAGTACTCTAACAATTCCTCTCATCCGTCTCCACATATGCCTTCCCTCCCGTCAAGAGGGGAGGCTAATTCTCTCCCTTTGAATCTCCACTGTTTGACTTGTTTTGACCAGCAGAATGCAGGAAAGGAGGCACTGTGCCGGTTCTAGGCCAAGCTCCGAAGTGACCAGCGCCTTCTACTTTTGGTCAGGAAAGGCAGCCGTGATGCTTTAAATAAAAACAAGCTGAAGACTGCTGAATAAATGCTATGATATCACATGGAGAAAGAGAAAAGGCACATGAAGGAGCATAATGAACCAGATGTTACAAGTGAAGCCTTCTAAGACTTTCCAGTCCAGCCCAGCTGCCAGCTGAATTCAGCAGCATTGGTGAGCCCAGCCAATGCCACTGGAGCGAATTAACTGATCCCCGTTCAAATTCCTGAAGTACAGAGAGGAGGAAAAATAAGTAGTTGTTGTTTTAAGCCACCACGTTTTGAGATGATTTGCTGTGCAGAAATATATATGTGAAAAGTTATTTAATATTTACCAATATGATTGTCAAAAAGAATCCTTTGTATTAATTTTAGTAACATTAGATATCAGTGAAGTTAAATATCTTCTCATATCTATTGGTTATTTCTATTCCCACTTTCGTACTCTGCCAATCTCAAAGTTTTGTCCATTTGCGCTCTGCCAAAATTTGTATTATATTGTTCATCTTGTCATTATGGAGAAAATAAATCTCTGTAAACTTTTATACTGAGGATTAAATTTTCTGTTATGACTTTTGCAAAAAAAAATCACATATTTTCCTCAGTTGGCACATGTGGTACATGTGGTGTGTGTGTTTATATGAATGTTTTGCATACATCTTTATCATATATTTCCTCTATGATTTCGCATTTAAAAATGTGGTATATGATGAGACTTTTAAAATATTCAGACAGTTTTATTCCATCCATAGTTTTATTCTTAAAGTTTATATTATGTGATACTTAAAGCTACCCAAATATCTCAATGCCATCTAATTAAAAACCTATGCTTTCTCCACGTTTAGTATTAAAGCACTTTTACGTGTGGCTAATTCTTATCATTACACCTTAAAAAATTAAAAAATAGAAATATTCTAAGTATATTTTTATTGGTGTTATATTGGATTCATAGACCATTGTAGAATAACTTTTTAGGATATTGGGTCTTTCTAGAAGATTCTTTTTAAATGTCTGGGATTTGTTTGTTTGCTTTTGTTTAATTATGTCCGTTTGAATGAGACACACATTCTCTTTTTTTTTTTTTAACCACTTGAGGTATAATTGACATACAAAAAGCTGTACATATTTAATTTACACAACTTGATGAGTTTGGAGATATGCAGATTGTCCACATTTCTTTTAATATTTATGCCTAAAGAGTTTATGTTGTTTACTGATGTGACTACAATATATCTTTATAGTTTGTTTTCTACATGATTATTGGTTTAATACAGGGAAAATCAAGCATCGATCTGCAGAAGAATATAGGAAAAGGAAATTTGAGGGAGTAATTTCAAGTTTGGAAGGGTGTTTCTCTAAGAGTTATTAAGGAATGCTCTCAGGGGAAAAAAGGAATAAAGACTTCAGTCTGGAGAAGAGCCAAGTTCAAAAGGAAGGAAAAGTGAAGCCTGCATGAAATTGAAGGAATAAAACCAGGGTAAGTACCAAGGTCCTGGGATTTAGTGAACCTAAAGAGGCCACAGGAGGATGGGAAAGAGTTAGGCAATTCATGATTTAAGTCCATGAGTTCTAACCCTGTACCAGAATGATCTTTGATTCAAAGAGTCCCATGGGTCCTGTCAGAGCTGGATGAATCCTGAAATATGGTAAACTGTGTTAGACACGACTTTGCTAACAAGTCATGGTCCTTAAATTAAACTGAGCAACCAGTGAGATGACTCAAATAGCAGTCAAATTACCACTAACATATCCTGGATCATCCTTGGGGATTACAGTGGAGTTAGAATCAATTCTGAAACAAAGACTCTAGGTGATGATACATTCCCTGACACTAGCAGTGTGAAAAGGATACAAAATGTCAGCACTTTCATGAATACTTAAGCACAAAGGATAAGAATTTCTTCCACACAAATTCAGGTTTGCTAGTTTTCCTAATATTTATACATTTACAAATGAGAAAATTGAGGCTACAAGGGCAAAAAGTTACCACTGATTGCTATTACTATTTACAATAACAAGGTATTCATAATATGAATTCCAGTCCCTTTTGGAACAGGAAAGAATATAAAAATAAATACATTAATAACAAAATGGAATAATCAGAAGTATTGTGAATACTATAAGTACGTGGGTGAGGGTAATGTGTGCTCCCACAAGTGTCTCACAAGGAATTGCTGGAGGTTGAAGAAAATGGATAAACATGTAGCAACAGTTTGATGAGGACATTTTCAAGAAGCCAGTCCTTAGACTCCATCCTATCTGGGCCAATGACCTCTTGGTAGAAAGTTCTAAATAAATGAACAAAAAGAAAGAAACTATAATTAAAAACATATACATAGTTTATGGAAATCAAGGTAGTATAAGCGAATGAAAGGCTTAAAAGCCAAGTGAGAAATCACAGATGTCATCTGTTCTGCCCCATCAAACCACCTGAGGGTTCCCAGAGGTTTGGTAAGACATTTGGCTTATTTTAGAGGCACTGGATGTGAGTGGAATTTTTTTATGCACAGCTATTAAAAGAATTTTTTAAAGCAACGGACTAAAATAGTAGTGTTCCCCAAAAAGTTTGCAGGTGATGGGAAGCTTGAGAAGACAAAGTATCCTAAAATGAGGAATCCAAATGAGCCTCAGCTAAGGGGACCTGCATCCAGGTCATTGCCATGGCGAGACCTCCAAATTCCATCCGTTTGTGAAGACAATTCAGCCTGACTCCCAAACACATCCAAGAAGAGAGATCTTCACATTTCTCTGGGTCTCATCAACCCCTCTAAACAGAAAATTGATTTCCGCTATTTAACTGCGTTTAGAGATCACAGGACCAAAGCTAGCAAATAAGTCTAGAAAAATGATCATATGCTGCTCAGGAGAGCCCCTAAATCAGGTGGTGAATGTGAAGTCTCAGAATGAGATGAACACAGAAAGTAATCAGGAAGTGCCAAAACAAATTAACCTTTTGGGCTCCTGTTACTAATGGAAAGTTGAAGCCTCCAGCACTGTGTACACTTGTCAGGTTGGACAGGTGCCCTTTCCTAAGTCATAACCAACAACAGCCTGGGAGGAATTCTTTGACTCAGATGCTCTGAGCCGAGCAATATTCTTGAGAAATAGGCAGCTGTGTGCCCTGATTCTCATTTTCTCTTCCTCTCTATAAAAAAATAATTTAAACTACCCGCTTTCTACTTTTCACAACAACCCTGCCTCAGAGCAGATGAAAACAAGTGCGGCCAATTCCCCTAAAGCCGGTCAACCAAGCAGAACTTCCAAATGCCGCTGAACACCGATACTCTGTTCTCTCTCTGATGAGCAGGTTTTCCCAACAGTCAGTTGGCAATTATTCAATGGCCCCCAGGACTGTCTAAGCACAGCTCAAACTCCAATCTTATTTCATCAGAAACACATGAAAAATTGACAGCAACTAGAAATGACATTCAGTAAAAGCAATCCTTAATATATATTGTATCAGCATATGAAAATAGAAAAGGTTTCATAATATTCAGTCCACTGACCAGAAACCCAGCACCAGATACTTTCTACAATTTGCACGTTTCAATACCTCTACCTTCATAGAAAGAGCCTAACTAGAAGTGATTTCAGGTAACAAAACAAAACAAAACAGCAGATTTAGAATTGGAACACCAGGGATTATAACTGTCACCTATTGACTCATAAAGTCATTGAACTGTTATGAACAAAGTGTTGAGCCCAGAAATATAACCTCTTTGATGCAACTAGGGTACTTATTCTAAAGTGCAAATCATATCCATCCACAGATTGTCTACAGGATAAAGAACACATTCTTAATATAGTTTACAATTTGCTAAAGGTGGGTGTATGAGAATCTGTTAGAATTGCAGAATCTGAGGCTCCACCCCAGACCCCCAGAAGCAGAGTCTTCATTTCTACCCAGCTCCCAAGTTATGCTGAAAGTGCCAATCTGCTGACTATACTTCAAGAAGCTCCAGTTTATAAAGACTTGTGTGACAAATTTTGATTTCTCCTCCCGCCTCATCTGTGTCCACCTCTCCCCTTCCCAGGTATGCTCCAAGCCCCAGACACACTTACTTACTTGAGGTTCACCCAAAGCAGGGACTGCCAGGATTTTATTTCTTTAAAAGCAAGTCTGATCCCACTTCTTCCCCGGGCTTCTGCCCTGTATGAGCTACCCTTCCAATTCACCCTGTCTCATTTTCAAATAGCTCTCCTCTTCTAGGTGTCCAGTTAGAAGCCACTTCTTTCAAGAAGCTTTCCTTAATACCCCAAATTGGATGAGTTCCCCTCCCCTTTCACTCCTATAACACCCTCTTCTTACCTCTATTGGAAAAGTAGCCCTATCTCTGTGCCTGCTCATGTACTCCTTTACGTCTGCCATTAGTCTTTAGGTGCTTTTGCGCTTTTTGTCTTGTTTATATCTTTATCATCAGGACTTGATAAAGTCCCTGGCAATACAGAGTGGCTAAATAGTTAATTGTTGAATAAATGCTTAAAAGATCTTTCAAGCATCTTCTCTAGGGCTATTTGTGTGTTAAGTATTTTTAAGTCTTAAAATATATAAAATAAATTTCTCTAAGGGAATTTAAAATATTGAGAAACAGGGGAGGAATATGCATGGGGAAGGATGGATTCGGCAGGACCAATTCTAAGGAAAATCTGGTGATACTCATTTTGATGAATTGCTACCCCAAGTCTCTGGTGTAGAGAGGTGCTTCCTAGGATAAAACCACAACTACTTTAGAATACGCTGTATTGTATTTTCTGTACCAAACAGCAGATTTTAAACTCACAGACTTATTTTCTTCTGCTGCTTGACCGAGGACTGCTTAAACCTGGCAGTTTGCTTTGGATAGAAAAGTCTCAGCAAGGGGGATATTCCAATAGCACAACATAGTTTTCAGCGGTTGATATAAATGCATTGAGCTCACAGGGGCAGAGGTATTTAGATAGATGTGTATGTTTGTCTTATTTCTCATGGAGAGGGTTAATGTAGTGTGTCTTATCTTTTTCAGACCATACGAACCTCTATTATATTTTTGTGTATCTTTATCGAATCATTTATCTAGATTTCAGTGGCAACCTGGGTACCTCACATAGCGCCACAAAAATATATATCAAAGTAATAAGAAAGTAGTTTCCTTTATTGTTTAGAAACTCAAAAAAAAAAAAAGAAAAAAAAAAACAGCTGTGCCTAAGGTAGAAGGAGAGCCATCTCTTTAGAGATCTGATTTGGATGTGTGAGCCTGTTTATCTGTTACAAGTTTCTTTCAAAGTGACAGTGGTATTTTAACAACAGGGAGCAAAAAGTCTTGGGTAAGTATGAGAGAACAGAAAAAGAAATACATAAACTTCCAAGTAAAACAATTTCTCCATGTGAATTATGACCAATGCACATCTGTTATTTTCATCTTTTTTTCCTTTGCCACAAACTATTGCCCAATCAAAACTGAGAAAGATCCTCTTCCAATTTATTAAGTCCATATGAAAGCACTGATCAATCATGATAATGGTTCCTGATTTGCTATTCTCATCAAATCTACTTTTCTTCTAACCCTAATTTTCTTTCCTTATTAAACCTTCATGTCTTCTAAGAGTCTTAAATGAAGGATTAAAGGTAGTTTAATGTATTTTCTAATAATCCTACAGAATTCTTCATATCCCCCAGACCAGCTTTTAATTTTCCTATACAAAATATAGAGTCAAGGATGTGGTTTTCAAATTTAATGACAACTTCAACACCACTACTATTTACTGAGTTTTTAGGAATTGATGTTCTAGCATTTGATTTAGTTGCTCTGACATGTTTACTTACCCTGACATATAGTTTACAGAAATATTGACATTTTTAATCTGAGAAAACTGAGGCTTAGTTACTAAGTGATTTGCCCAATTTAAAAACTAAAACCATAGGCAGAACACCCTATGACATAAATCACAGCAAGATCCTTTTTGACCCACCTCCCAGAGAAATGGAAATAAAAACAAAAATAAACATATGGGACCTAATGAAACTTCAAAGCTTTTGCACAGCAAAGGAAACCATAAACAAGAGCAAAAGACAACCCTCAGAATGGGAGAAAATATTTGCAAATGAAGCAACTGACAGAGGATTAATCTCCAAAATTTAAAAGCAACTCATGCAGCTCAATATCAAAAAAACAACCCAATCCAAAAATGGGCAGAAGACCTAAATAGACATTTCTCCAAAGAAGATATACAAATTGACAACAAACACATGAAAGAATGCTAAACATCATTAATCATTAGAGAAATGCAAATCAAAACTACAATGAGGTATCACCTCACACCAGTCAGAATGGCCATCATCAAAAAATCTAGAAACAATAAATGCTGGAGAGGGTGTGGAGAAAAGGGAACCCTCTTGCGCTGCTGGTGCGAATGTAAATTGATACAGCCATTATGGAGAAAAGTATGGAGGTTCCTTAAGAAACTAAAAATAGAACTACCATACAACCCAGCAATGCCACTACTGGGCATATACCCTGAGAAAAACATAATTCAAAAGAGTCATGTACCACAGTGTTCATTGCAGCTCTATTTACAACAGCCAGGACATGAAGGAACCTAAGTGTCCATCAACAGATGAATGGACAAAGAAGATGTGGCACATATATACAATGGAATATTACTCAGCCATAAAAAGAGACGAAAGTGAGTTATTTGTAGTGAGGTGGATGGACCTAGAGTCTGTCATACAGAGTGAAGTAAGTCAGAAAGAGAAAAACAAATACCGTATGCTAACACATATATATGGAGTCTAAAAAAAAAAAAGGTTCTGAAAAACCTAGGGGCAGGATAGGAATAAAGATACAGACGTAGAGAATGGACTTGAGGACACGAGAAGGGGGAAGGGCAAGCTGGGACTAAGTGAGAGAGTACATGGACTTACATATACTACCAAATGTAAAATAGATAGCTAGTGGGAAGCAGCCGCACAGCACAGGGAGATCAGCTCAGTGCTTTGTGACCACCCAGAGGGGTGGGATAGGGAGGGTTGGAGGGAGACGCAAGAGGGAGGAGACATGGGGATATACGTATATGTATAGCTGATTCACTTTGTTATAAAGCAGAAACTAACACACCATCGTAAAGCAATTATACTCCAATAAAGATGTTAAAAAAAACCCCTAAAACTAGCAGAACTTGATTTGAATTTGGGTTTCCCAGTGTCAAACCTCATTCATACCATTGCAATACCTTAATTAAATATGCCAGTGCACAAGGAGACCCTTGATGTAAACTATGTATTTCGTTTACCATATCAAATGTATTTCCCATGAAGAAATAATGTGTGCTTCTATTTTACATTCAGAGAAAATATTGTTTAAAATTAAAACTTTGTCCAATTGTAGAAAGAGAAAAATTACCAACAATTTTTCCCTAAGACCCATAAATCAGCAGGTGATGCAGAGATTTCCCATTTAGTATAAATCTCATTAGCTCTGTAATTTGTTCAATAGCACAATAAAAAGAAAATTCCAACTCATTAAAACCTTCTCAATCTCACTGCTACAAGTGCCTGATGAAATAAGTAAACAATTCAGCCTGCTTGGAAAGAAATTTTTTTTACTCAAAACCACAATGAATTTAACATCATACAAGGTCAGAGCCAATAACTGTGTGTCCGTACTTTGAAGAAAAAAAAAGAAATGGGCCATATATGAATCAGTAGTGGCTGAAGCACAAAGCATGAAGATACACCCCATGGGAAAAAAAGAAAACCTTATTGCCAAGGTCTGTGGTCAATTATCATTATATAAGGTGTCATAGGTCCTGATGGTGATCTACACTATACATTCCAAAGGGAAATGACTAGTCATTTCCCTTTATTTTGACGGGTCCACAGGGAGCATTTTAATATAATGGAGGGAACACTCCATATCTATGTGTTGATATGACTTAGGGCAAGTGACCATCTTCCTAGGGGCAGTTTCCATATCTACCAAATCATCTGTGAGAGCATTCTCAGTTCCACATTATTATGAGGCAATGATAGTATATCCTTCAACCTACAGTTACTACTAAGATGCATTTTTGATGGTAAGATATACTTAGAATAAAAGGTGAAAAAATGTCTTTAAATCATTTACATATAGTTTGAAGGTATAATCAATTACATATCACATTACTGTGTGACATGATTGTTTTCCATGATATCTATTTCATTCTTAAGTTTCCTGTGTATGCACATTGACTTTAGCACAATACACAAAATCAGTGTACTGAAATGAGGAAATAATCTTACCTTTTTATTGAATATGCGATGCATTCTGAAGTCATCGGTGCAATGGCTTCCTTGATTCTCCTACTGACATCTCAATATTCCTCGTGTCCAGGTCCCACTCACAGGTCCCAAACTGGGAAAGTCTATTAAGTTGAGTTCTAGGGACTAAATCAGATTGGGTAAGATATTAATTTAAAGAAGTGAAAGTAGAGTTAACAAAGGAATTGAGCCATGCATAGCATCAAAGAAAGGAACCAAAGGAGAAGAATCCAATGCCAGGTCCGTGTGGTGAGGCTAAATCCTTCCTTCCTTAAACCATTAATTGTGGTTCTATTGTGTTCCAGGTCTGTTAGTTATTACGTACCCAGTGGTAAAGAAAACAGATGTAACTCCTGCCTGCATGGAGCTTAAAAGTCTAGTAGATATGGGCAAGACAGTAAGCAAAACAGCAGTCCCAGATCAATCTAGTGCATAAAATCCATGAAAAGGCAAACAGTTCAGTCCTTAGTAGCCAGAGAGGTCAGCAGGGCTTCAGGAAGTGTAGCACTGAATGGGAATTGTTGATACAAATTGTTCAGCAGGACATGGGTATTAATAAAAGGAAGAAAGGTTTTGTTCTGATCATTTACCAGCCACGTTAGAACAGAGGCAGCCGGCCCTTTAAAGCATTGGGCCAGGCTCTACCCACCAGAGCTTAACTCCACTCCTGCCTCTGGGAATAAAAAGAATAGTAGCTGATACCTAATGCTTATATTTTATATTGTGCCAGACACTGTTCTAAGACCCTTACATTTATTATTATGTCATTTGATTCTAAAAACACTCCTTTGAAGGAGGTGCTATTATTATCCTCATTTTACAGATGGGGAAACTAAAGCAAAGAATAGGTTTAAAACTAATAAAACAGGTCACACAGGTGGTAAGTCGCAGAGGCAGGATTTACATCAGATCTCTGGCGTCAGAATTTGGCGCTTAATTGCTGTGCTGTTTTGCTTCTCAGTGCCATTTTATTCAGGCCAGATTATAAACAGCAAGTTCTACAGGATGAATAACCAAGCATCAAAGTGTTATCTTTACTATTCCCATGCTTACCTTCTGTCCCATCTGGTGTGATATCTTGGCATGTGCCTCGTGGCTGGGACCAAATGCTCACTTTCAACCACAGTTCTGGTACTTGGAGGGAGCCCTGCTTCTTCTGCATTCGAGCTACTGCTTTGAACCTGTCTGGCACCAAGGTGTCACAAAACCAAGACTCAGTTAGCCTCGTTCTCACAAGCGTTCCAAAATCACATGTCCTGTCTCTGAACACAGAGTGGCTGGTGGGACTTGCAATCATCATTTATTTACTTACACGTTAAATATTTTGTAATTGTTTACCATCTAGACATTACCTGCTTGCCTTGTTTTCCCCACACTTACATCCCACGTGGCTTCTTATCAGGGTCTACCTACCTTACTACTGTAATAGTGCAGAGTTTTGGGAGATGAACTTTTCAGAATATTCAGGAATAGATGTCATCAAAAATCTCAATTTAACATGTATGTCTGCTAGTCTGAGCCTCTGACCATTGCCCACAACCAGACCTGTCCCCTGATGCGCGGGGTCACACCAGTGGAAGTATCAAGTGTCCAGATTATGGTTCTTCCACATATTTCTCTTGCCTCATGCCCACCATCAACTAATATAGAGCTTGTACACTCAGAGAAGCAACCACCATTAGGGACAAGCAGAGAGCAGTGGGTGGCCCACATTTATTTCTCAAGCTGTAAGCCTTAGGATCTGTGTTTCCCAGAGGAGGAAGCCTTATCTACTCCTTCAGATTACACCACGAGGCTACCTTTCTCCAATTTTCATGAAAGTGCTGAGTAAAGATAGGTTAATGTGCCAGTAGCTTGGGTAACTGTGCAGACCTCCAGTGATGCCCAGGACCATGGCACTAACCCTTGGCCAAGATAGGGATGAAAGTTATCAGCTAGTGATCTATAATGTGATTTTTAAAGACCAAAACCCCTCCGAAGGTACCACGTACCCATGTGTTTACATTGTTTATTGAAAAGCTGTAGGTTGATGATTTGCACCTGATTTGTATAGTTACACAGTCTGGATTGAGCTGCATTTAGCAGTACTTTGGATCCCCTGAGACTAAGGTAACTTGTATGTTTCTTGCAGGTTCATGATTTGAAAATAAAGCATTTCCTGTGTTCCTGAGAAAGGTCCCAGGAGCTGTGCCTGGAGGTCTTGGACCTCTCTGATATATGCCTAGGCTTTCTTTCTCCTGTTGTATCCTTCATCTTAATTAAAGCCTTATACGGAGTCTTATGGGTCCTTTCAATTATTTGATCTCATATAATTGCTATAAGGTGCTACATATGCAAGCTGTACAGCCCAACAATTATTCTGATGATTTCAAGTTTTTATTCTAGTTCTGTTTTTTGATATACAGTAAGAATAATAATATCTCCCATTTATTAAGCAAATATCACTATACAGCCTGAATGCTGATAAATTTACTTCAACAATATTTTTAGCGATATCACTCTATTCTCCATATGGATGCATTTCTAATTACCTAGTTAAAATAGTTATTAGGCCATTTAGATGACTTGCTTTTTGTTATCTAGCTTTGATATGAAAAAGCATATTCCCACAATTTCAGAGCATGGAACACTGTCTCTGATGGCGGTGGAGGGATACTTAGCTATGTTATCACTGATAATACCATAACAGCCCGAGGCAGGGATTAGTAGGTATAAGCCTTAATAAAGCCAGCAGAAACATTCCACAACCCTGTTTTGGAGGTCATCCAAGAATAGTAGTTATTACCCTTCTATTATCATCATCTCTTGAAACTCCCCACTAGTTTATCTCGGAAAACTAGCAGATTTTAGTCATTAGATTGCTTGGTGGGGAGAAGGAGAATGCCTAGACTTACTTCCCAGCCTGAAAAAAGTTCCAGAGGATTCCACCAACCTGTTCCATCTTTCCTGATTTAAGTCTTGAACAATCCATGAAAACTGAGGCAACTGAGGCAGAGTATTGCACAAATAAAAATTAAAAAGTGCAGAGGATAAAACTGACTCCCAATGGTAATTCTGACTGTCTTCCCAAAGATCTTCTATTGTGAAGACAAGAAACAGTTCCAAAAATGGCCTTCCCTTTGGGGATCTTCTTTTCTCTCTTCATATTCTTCACCTATAAGCACAAAGACATACGAGTCTGTGCACACACACATACAGGATCATCTTTCCAGTAACAAAATCCCAAAGTTAAACATTCTACAGCCCACCCTCCATATCCATGGTTTCTACATCTGTGGATTCAACCAACTGCAGATCAAAAATATTTGGGAAAAAATTTAGAAACTTTCGAAAAGCAAAACCTAGATTTGCAAATATTTATACAGCATTTACATTGTATTTACAACCATTTACATAGCATTTATATCGTATTAGGCATTATAAGTAATCTAGAGATGATTTAAAGTATATGGGAGGATGTGCGTAGGTTACATGCAAATACTATGCCATTTAAAAAAAACTATTTTATATTGGAGTATAGTTGATCAACAATGCTGCGTTAGTTTCAGGTGTACAGCAAAGTGATTCAGTTATACATATACATGTATCTGTTCTTTTTCAAATTCGTTTCCCATTTAGGTTATTACAAAATAGAGCAGAGTTCTATGTGCTATACGGTAAGTCCATGTTGGTTATTTGTTTTAAATGTAGCAGTGTGTACGTGTCAATCCCAAATATGTGAAATCTAAAAAAAAAAAATGATACAAATGAACTTATTTACAAAACAGAAAGAGACTCACAGACTTAGAATACTATGTCATTTTACATAAGAGGCTTGAGCATCTATGGATTTTGGTATCTACAGGGAGTCCTAGAACCAATCCCCCACAGATACCAAGGGATAACTGCAATGAGCTTTGTGACCCCAATATAAAACCTAAAGTTGCCAAGATGGGAAGAATTTGTTTAGGTAATTAAAGAGATGAATAATTCCTATTTGTGAAGATCCAATCTAGGACTTGACCTAAGCAATCATTCTAGGATTTGCTAAGTTGCTAAGTACTCCCAATTCTAATGCTATATTTAGCAAATTATATACATTCCATAATAGAAGACCAATGAAGCCCAGGCTATAAAATCACCAGGGAACAGATTAGGCTGTATGCCACGAATAAGATTTAAATTCAATCAGAATATCAGGTCTATGTATATATCCCTAACATAGTGGTTTTTTTCCTTCTACCAATTATGAATACCTCCTGACTTTTATAAGGTAATAATAAATCTATTTCCAAATAATTTTGCAAGCAAAACAGCTGTTAGCTTTTACAGTTACATGACTAGATTATTTTCCTTTATGATATTCACATTTTTATCAAGTGCCTTGTAAACCTGATTTATTTCAACTAATATATAATAAAATCCTCATTACCTCAGATTATTGGCAGAATAAACTGTTCAGAATATGTACCATTTATAAGATAAAAAATTAATGCATATGACTGACATCTTTGTAGCATGTAACATCTTAAAAGAAATGAGTTGAAAACAATTCAATGTTTTCTTTTTTTAAAAAACATTTATTTTATTTATTTTTGGCTGCGCTGGGTCTTCATTGCTGCGCGTGGGCTTCCTCTAGTTGCGTCGAGCGGGGGCTACTCTTCCTTGCAGTGAGGGGGCTTCTTATTGTGGTGGTTTCTCTTGTCGCAGAGCACAGGCTCTAGGCACGTGGGCTTCGGTAGTGTGGCATGCGGGCTCAGTAGTTGTGGCTCGCGGGCTCTAGAGCGCAGGCTCAGTAGTTGTGGCGCACGGGCTTAGTTGCTCCGAGGCATGTGGGATCTTCCCGGACCAGGGCTTGAACCTGTGTCCCTCGCATTGGTGGGCAGATTCTTAACCACTGCGCCACCAGGGAAGCCCAATGTTTTCTTTTCAATAGGTGCTCACTAGGAATAATTCTATTTCTCCCATATGCAAATGAAGTGGACCATAATGCAGAATGACAACTTGTAACCATAGTGAGTTGAACATAGAAAAAAATCTCTGCAAAAGCACTGACATGTACCACTGATCAAACTTCAGCCTGATACCTTGATACCTTTGGATTCTGAAGAAGAACAGGTGCTTAGTTAATGAAAGAGAACCTGTGAGAAAAAATATTATAAATTACTAAATCCTTATGTTTTTAAGGCTTTCAACAAAAAGAACGCCAAAAAATAACAAGAAGACTTGGAATGAGCCTTCCTGAATTCATAGCATGGTCATTCCACTTACTAGTTTAATACCTTAACACCCTGATAATTCAATTCTCTTAATTGTAACATGGCGTAAACATCTATGCAGCCTGCTTTTGGTATTTTTAATTTCACAAATACAACACTAATATAGCCTTATCTGAAAAATACTTAAATAATTCTGCAGAGAAAAACATGAACATTATCCACAATCCTCTTTCTTACTGCTTTCCCATCCTCTCCTCAGAAATTTCTAAAGTTAGGAATTTGATGTCTAGACACTCAGTACATTTTCTAGGTATTTATATACAAATATTATTTTCTTACAAATGCTGTATGTGTTTTTCTAGAACTTTATTTTTTCTGTTAAGCATATATCTTACCAACATATTCGTATCATACATGTAGGCTTAACTAATTCTTTATGAATGTTCTGTGAATCTTTAAAGTATTAAAATATTCTCTTAATGACGGAGATGTTACAGTAGCATCTTTAAACAAACACATGAATATTTCATTGAGATAAAGTCACGGGATTACAGTTGCTGTCTCAAAGACTGAGTACTTTAAATTTCTGTCTTATTGGCAAATTGCTTCTAAAAGGATTTACCAATTATGATTTCACTCTACATGAAGTTTTTTCTTTTTCTGTATCCTCAAACACTGGGTACTAACATTCTTTAAAGTTTGAAAATGAGTAAAAATAAAAATGTTTAAATATACATTTCTCTGATGTTAATGCTTTTGTCCATCTATGTAAATGTTTGCTAACCATTTGATTTGTGTATCTTTTGTGAAATATCTCTTTCTGTCCTTCCTATATTGGTTTGTCTTTTAGATGTTTTTCACTCTCTGAAGGAAATTACATATCATATCAGACTTTATATCGCTGTTGGCCAATCTTCAGTATAGTTTCTGGATCTTAAAATTGCTGAGACATGTTTGTTGAAGTTCTTCCCCAATGATTGCAGCTTGTCAAATATTTTCATATTTTACTGTGTGTTTTAAATCTGAAATTACTAATATATTTTACACTATTTTTATTAGGTACTTAAATATTTGTAACTAATGTGTTTCTATTAGATAACATTTTTTATTGTTATATGCTTCTTTTATCTTTTTAAAATAGCATTTAAAGGTTAGTATTGATGAGTATTCAATCTAATGTTAGTATTGCTACATCACTGTAATTTTAGTTATCATCTGCCTGGTAAATCTTTTAACATTTCATTTCTTTGTCATTCTCAAGCTTTGTCTCATTTATACAGGATTTACTTTTTCAAAAAATTCAAGTAAGTATTTACTTCTTATTACAAAATGTAGCATTCTATATTAGTGTGATTATTAATGCATTTTGCTTTATTCCTACCATTATATTTGGAATTTTTTATTAAGCTTTCGTTATTCTTTTTTCTTTTCTGACTTTTCCTTTATTGTTTTCTTAATTCCAATATTTCTCCTCTAAATGGTTTAAAAAATATATATAGAATTGTAATGTGATGATTACTGTCATATTTCTAGCACATTTGTTAAATAAGACCTAATAAATATCTACACAAACTAGAATGCTTTCACTGCTGCTCCTTATTTTGAGTATGCTCAAGCCCCTTACGTAAAATGGCATACTATTCTAAGTCTGTGAGCTTAGATTTTGGTACCTAATTGCTATCAATATTTTTCAGCATAAAAGCAAAATTGGGAATTCCCTGGAGGTCCAGTGCTTAGGACTCCACACTTTCACTGCCGAGGGTCTGGGTTTGATCCCTTGTCGGGGAAATAAGATCCTGCAAGCTATGCGGTGCGGCCAAAATAATAAAAATAAAAATAAAAGCAAAATAATTGCTTAGAGTTAAATTTAAGATTTACTAAATTATTTGTGCCCACATTGTTTTTGTAGTTCATGATTTTTTTTCATGGATTTATTTTTCATCTTTCTGTGGTGTATAACTTTTTGGAAATAACTATCCCTCATATTAGACTGCTAGTATGGTCAAGTATAGAATTCTAGTTTCAACTCATTTTCTCTCACAAATTTGCTCCAGTGTCAAGTGGTCCCTGATTGCAAGGGCACATTGATGACCCAAGGATTAGTTTGTGCACAAGCAGACACCTGATCCTCTGCTCTTATTTTCCCACTGGAATGACAGCTCTGATCCACACCAACGGGACAGGACACCAGAAAATAATGTTGGGTCCTGTCAGTCTATTTATCTCTGAGCTGGACTCTGAATGTTGTAAATACTTGTATTTCTTTTCAAAACCACTCATGGAGAGAACTCCAGCCCCATCTGGCATCAAGAACTATCTCCATCAAGAACTCTCAAAGCTTCATTTTCAACACTCCCAAACTTAGATTGTCAAGGATTTTGAATGGTTCCTCACCTCATGCAAATGTTACTCAGCCCATATTGGTGAGGTTATTCCCTCACCAATAGTGCCAGATTCTGGCTTCCTTTCTGTCTTCTCCCATAGCAGGATATTGTTTCAATTTTTATGCTCAACTTTATATTTAAGGAAAACACAGTCTTGTTTAAGAAAGAATGACTTGTCTCAGGTCAGCATTTCTTTAGATCAACCATTACATAAACTTCATATTTTGAATCAGAAGACATGAGTGATGCATTCAAGTCTTATAGTTAGATTGAAATGCCTCTGTTCCTTCTTTATTTGCCTAATATAACTCTTCTTTCTTTGAATTCAGCTCCAGTATCACCTTCTCTGAGAAATTCTACCTGCCACCCAAAGATAGATAGATGATAGATGATAAATCGATAGGTAGATAGAGTCTATACAGAGAATGCATACGTACATATATACACAATATAGTCTATTAAGAGTAAAAAAATAACCCCACAATTCTAAAGGACTGAAAAACAAGATGAAAAGCAACAGTCTTCAGCATGACTCTTCTCCATCCTTCCTTCTATTCCTGAGAAGTAATTTTCCTTTAAGCCATTTATCTTTTTAGTTTTAGTAACTTCCCCCATATTTCAAAACAATCAATAATCTCACCCAACACCCTCTATGAATCCCTTCTCCTTCCTTTTCCTGATTTTTCCTATAGCATTATTTTTAGTTATTCTCCTATTTCCTTTGTACCTTAAAATGATATACTTATTTCACTTGTTTCTTTGATTCTATTCAGCAATTCCATTCTACTCTGCATAGAATGAGCACCTCTACTTTTTCCACTACATTTCAAAAAATAATCTGTATTTCCCACTTTGAAACAATTAAAATTTGCTAAGGAATTTGTTAGGGACTAAATTTTGCTCTGCCATGGACATCAAGTCTTTGTTAACCACAGATTGTCAGTAAAAATTAAGATTAAAAAAGAGTTTGTTATACTGCTTTTATAAAGTTTCTTAATTCAAGGTCATCTATGTTATAGAATTATACATCCTTCTCAAAGTCTCTGGTGTTGCAGCTCCTAAGCCCCTTGTGGAGAATCCTAGAATCAATGGCAAATGCATTCTCTTTCCTGATAGTCTATCAGTTAAAATCATGCCACATTTTACTTAGTATTTGAACCATGGTTTTATTGTATAGTTTTTGTTTTCTAACATATCTGCTTTTCTCTTTATTACTCAACTTTGTATTCTCAGTGCATAATACATTATCAGAATGAGAGCAGATGCTGTTAGAGGGGACTGTAAAATTATGGAATGAATGAGTGGAAATTAAAGAAAGTATTTGTATGAAAGTACAGTTTGCCACTGTTTCATAATAGACACAGCATGCTTTTATTCCTCAGGAAGTACCCAATCTAATGCCATTATTTTCCATTGAAGAAATAGAGAAGTAAAGCCCTGGGCCAAGATCAAACAGCTGGTTAGCAGGTCTGGGACCTGAACCCAATTTCCTTACTCCCAAGTTCAAAATCCTTCCTACCCCACAACAAGTTCTTTATTTGCTAATGTTTGATCCTCACTTACTCCACAGGTCTACGTACAGCCCACACTCAGACCTGGAGGTCCCTGATGACAAAGGAAAGGTGGTCTTAAGAAAATGAATGTTATTTTTCTAACACCTCAAAAGAATTACCAGGTGGTATATGCTTTGCAAGAAACCAATGTTAGTTGAGCATTTCCCATTTGTTTTGATTGTGGACAGTTAATCAAGTATTATTTTCTACCTCAACTATTGATGTGCTGAGGTTTCCATAGATGCCTTGCCTTACTAGTTAATTAAGTCCAATTAAGAGTTTTTCAAAATCTCTTTAAATTACATCTCTGTTTAATAAACTTTTGGGTGAATAAACAATCAATTGATGTTTTCTCTCAACAAATCAATAAATACTTTATGATGTCTTATAGATATTAAGTGAGTTGAAATTAGGTTTTTCTACCTTATTATAGAGTTAAGACATTTTCAACATTTATATCAATAGCTTCCACTGAGAATGCAAAATTTATCGTTTGGGAACCATAAATCTACATATGATTTTTAAATATTATAGGATTTGTTAAATCATTGCTATGATTTCTATTGGCACAAAATTACTCATACCCCTAGGAAAGACAAGTCAAATGCATACAATCTGGAAAAATACCATAATTTCTTATTACAAGACAGTGAAGAAATTCAAAGAATGTTATCACTTTAAGCCGTAACCATTTCAGTTTCAGGCTAGAAGAGATTTCTAGAGACATTCTGACCATGAAGGAGCATATACTTCTCCATCTAATCTCTATGTACCATCAAGGTTAAGAGTGAGTTTGAGGCAGAAGCAGAATTGGATGGATTGAGGTCTAGATAGAGCTGAAGTGCAGAAGGTACCAGGACAAAGACATGTTCAATGAGGAGAGAAGTATTAAATATGTATCCTCATACCAAAGGCACTAAGGATTGGCATGACAAAAAAATCTGGCTCTGACACTACTCGAAACAAAAGTTGCACATTTTGTGGACAAGAGAAGTTCAGGATTTAGCATGATCATGAGGAATTAATTATTCATTCATTTTATATGGCAATTATTCATTTACCTTATACGGTAAGGTGGTAAACAAGACAGGAGTGGATACCTCTTGTTTGTGCCTCCAAATTCACTTTCCTCCCTTTATACTACTCTGTGCCCAGGAATGCTTAGCTTATAGGGACTTTGACAAAAAAGGAATCCCACGACCTAGGGGGCTTCTAGCCAGTGGGGAGCTCCAACATTAGATCAAAGAGGAAGAAGGATGGAGAATGAAGTCATAATATTTATTCTCATAGCTACCTCCATTCAGAGTTGCCAAGGGAACTCGGGATTCTCCAAACTCCAAATGAGAATGATGGTGTCACGGGACTTTGTGCTATACTGAAGACCTAAACCCCAAATGTGATGGTATTTGGAGGTGAGTCCTTTGGGAAGGGAATTAGGTGTAGATGAAGTCATGAGGGTGGGGTTCCTATGATGGTATTAGTGCCCTATAAGAGGAACAGACCAGAACCCTCTCTCTCTGCCATGTGAGAACATAGCAAGGAGGAGGCCATCTGTAAGCCAAGAAGAGGGCCCTCACTAAAAGCCCAATCTTTCTGGACCTTGATCTTGGAATTTCCAACCTCCAGAAGTTTGAGAAAATAAATGCCCATTGTTTATGCCACCCCATCTTTAACATTCTGTCATAGTAGCCTGAGCTAAGTCACTTAGCTCCACCCCTGAGTTGTACCTGTCCAGACAAAAGCTAGGAACCCTGAGAATTCATTTGGCTGATATGGGTCAAGCCACGGCAGCCCTTCTAGCTGCAGGGTTCCATGCTAGTGTGTCAGTGACACATACAGTGGTGGAGGCACCTGGTGGTACCTCACTGATGTCATCACTGCACCGGCTCTACGGCAGGATTTTGAGGCTTCATCATTGGCCACAAATGCTCTGAGCCTGGATTTCTGGCACTGCCAGAACTTCCTTTGAATAAACCCAACTTTTGCTTAAATTATCCAGAGTCAGTGTCTATTACTTTCAGCTAACAGTCTGGCATAGATCCATAGCTATTTTAAAATATTATTTTTAATATGTTTTCACGATTATACGACTATTATAGCTAGTGTGTTTAATACAGGTTATTTTCGTGATCTCCAGAGAAGAATAGTTGAATATTGTGGTTGACTCTCTTCCTAGTTTAGCATAACACAGTGGCAAACTACCTCTACTTTCTCCCCTCCCCCCCCCCAAAAAAAGCTGATATCTACATCTAAATTATAATTAGGCCTGGTTGTACATACCTAGCTCTGAGGTGACTGGTCAATTTGGTCAAATTGGTCAATTCAGTACAAGCAGATGTACCAGAACATAAAAAACCTCTGCCTGCAGAGAATAAGGTTAATAAACAGCTTCTCCTGTGCTTTATCTGCCAAGTTTACAGGTAAGTCACTTATTCTTAGAATTGGTTCACTTAAGGCCAGACTGGGTTTGGCTCATTGTTTACCTGACTCGGCTAGAAAATCACTCAATTTAAATTACAGTATACTACAGCACAGTGAAAGCTATTTTCTAAGCTTTATTATGTCAGGGGACCAAAGATGGCCTAATGTATTTCAAGCAGTTTTTAAAATCTTCTGGAATTGAATAGAGTAAGCTGCTGTGTAAAAGCCATTTAGATGGGCTTATGTGATATTTAAGACATCCCTTATTATTCTCCAACAAAACATAATGTAGATCATTTTTACACTTTCATATGCAAAAGAGCTGTCTTTTCATATATTTACAGATCAAAATATCCTAATTATACTTTTATGCTAGTTAGTGCTTGAATTAAGCTAAATTAAGCCCAGTTAAATCTTTTATTTTCTTTCTTGGGGTAAAACCTAAGAATTTCCCTCAAAATTCATTTTCTACTTCTCTATTCTATACATTTAAATCCCCCAGTGTCTGTATGCTTTCTTCTACTTTTACCTCATTTCTTTTATTTCCCATCTATTCCCACTCCCTAACCATAAAGTATTTATGTTTGTCTTCAATCTAAGATATTGCCCACCTTCCAAAAGTATGTACTTTATTCCTTGAGAGCCTTTTATTCACTAGATAACAGTTAGCCAATCTAAAAGTTTACCTTGTGATGATGTCGAAACTACTTAGTTTTCCTGTGTACGTGGTATAATGGGAACTTTCCAAAGTCACTATGTAACCCAAAGATGGGAGAAGGAACTCTGAAATCTGGGTTCCATCTGAATTTTGCCATTGACTCCGCATTTAACCCTCAAGTTTTTTTTTTCTTCCTTCTTGTTGTTAAAATGAGGGAATTAGAGAAAAAATTTAGTTCAAAAATTTAGTGATTAAATGCTAACAGGAAAATTAATTTGAATGTGAGAAAAATCACACTGTTGATGGTCACTGACTGTAACTTTGCACACAGGCAGAAGCATATTAATATCCTGAGATACCAAAGTGTGCAACACATCTGTAGTAGATTTAAGGAGGCCACATTTCTTTACACTTTTCTCACTGAGAGGTAGGGGCAATGTTCCTTTTCCTTGGGTAACAGTGGACTGTGGCTGCTTGGCCAATATCAGTAAGGTGAAAGATGGCCTCTGCCAATTTCCGGATCTATAAGAGACTGGCAGCTCCCACTTCCTGTCTCCTGAAACACTCACTGCTTAAACCTATGTGTTGAGACAGCAAAGGCAGTACCATGGAGAAGCCCGTGTGGACAGGAAATAGCCCCCAGCCAATATCCCTGACTGACCTCCCAGTTAGAGCCAGTAGCAATTCACCAGGCTTGTGAGTAAGCCATCTTGAAAATGGATACTCCAGGCGCAGGTGAGAAGCCCAGCTGATGTTTCATGGAACTGAAATGAACATCTCCACAGAGACCTGTCCAAACTGAAGATCTGTAGCAAAATAAATACTTTTTAAGCAACTAACTGCCTCAGGGCAGATGGATGATTGGGATATCACACAAGTACCCTCCATAATTCTCATTCCTCTCAATTCCCTATATTGTCCAATGCATGTTTTTGTATGTATGTGGGTAAAGGGAATTAGCTTTGGAAGTAAGAGATCCAGAAAAGTACCAGAAACAGTGGGGCAAACAAGTAAAAAATGACAAAGAGATTCAGTGGCATTTTAAACAGTTAAAGTATAATCTTGGGGAAAAAAAATCACAGGAAATCCATTGCTAATTTTAACATAGTTTTTCATCTTGTATTTTATGTCTCTTACTTCTCATTCAACCAAAGTTGATAACGGATAGTTACGCTGACAGAATATGCTATCACATGTAAAGTTAAAAAGCAAAACATGAAAAAAGTCAAGGATCCAATTTCAAATACATAAAATTAATTTTAAGGACAAATGGCTATTTCTATCTAGCATTTAACAACCAAAAAAAAAAAAAAAAAGATACATAGTCTTAAATTTCATAAGCACTTTACTGTGCTCAACTTTCAGCAAAACACAATGTTTCAGATTATGTTATCTCCCCAAAATAGTGAACAGCTAAAACGTTTAAAATACTTTTGGAAATCAAGTGCTCAGACTAAATAAGATAACAGTTCAATGTCAAATGCTTTACTGTTATTATTGTTTTAATTTCCACTGAACTCAGCCTAACAGTTTTGAGTCTGTGGGACAAAATTAGCAAGAACACTCTAAGATTGTTTTCCCTTTGCCAGAAATACCTGGTCAGAGGCAAAGGCAAGTTGCCAATGGCACCTCTGAAGGGAGGAACCCAACAGTCATCACCTGGTCACTCTTCATCTTCTCCTCATGTCTATCTCTCAGAGGCTCCAGATCCCCCAAACTGGATCCTCCAGGAAAACAAAGTCCATTGTTCATCACAAGAATGTCAAAAGTCTCCTAGACTGTGATATTCGCAAATATGAGTCCCTAACAATTTCACTGGCCATTTTGAAGGCAAAATTCCAACCCCAAGTCTCCTGATTGGCTGTCAGTGGATCAGGTTTACCTCCATCTTACAACTACACACCATTGATCTCCAATGTACACTAGCAGAATAATGCTAAATTTTAACTTAGTTTTTTTTGAATTTTATTATTTATTTACTTATTATACAGCAGGTTCTTATTACTCATTTTATACATATTAGTGTATATATGTTAACTCGGTTTTACTTAGTTGAATTTATTAATTAATAGAGATGGAATTCAGAGTTTGAGCATTTTTGTGGTTTGTACTAAAATAAATTTTTAGCCTTGCTCTTTTACTTTCCAACACATAATGCTATCGCTTAGGAGTTAGGGTAAGCTGAAAAGAGGTGCTGATATATTCTTGCAAGGTAACAATCATTGCTGATTTAGTGGCTGCACACAGAATTATTTCTTCCTAAAAGAACTCATCTATTGTGCTGTTGCTACTGTATTCACCTATTGTTATTTTCTGGCAGTGGCCTTCATTTATTAATGACTAGGATTTAAACTATTCAGTCCTATAAAAAACCCAACTGTTACTGATCACTCCAAATTTGGGCTATAATTATTGTTTTCTCTATTTGGCACAGACCCAAAGAGATTTTTAGGAAAAGGCTTCCAAATTGATGAAAGCTCATCTCTTCGCTCTCAGAAGTTCCTAGATTTGTCTCTAACAAAATTCCAAATTTTGTAGAAATTAGAATAATTTTTTATTGTGTTAGAGCTGGGAATTCTGTCTTTATCTTTCAAATATTTAAGTACCAACAAATCAGCAACAGATTTGAAATGTATTTAGACACTATAGGAACATTAGAACCATTTTCTATAGTTATTTTCTCCTTATGCTATTTTTTCAGAGAAATCCTATATCTTTAACAATTGCAAATTCTATTTGCAGAACAACTGAGTCTGTCTCATTCTTTGTTCTTTTTTAAAAATTCTGTTCTTGAAGAAATTATGTGACAATTATAACATTTTGAACACAAAAATTACCTCTGTGATGTATTTATGGGAAAAAACAAATGACATTTGTAATGAGATATAGGTCTCCTACCTACATTTAATCTAATGTGTTTTTGTAAAATAATGTGATGGAAGCATTATTTTCTTTAACATGCATAAAAATTCACTGGCATGTTTAAATGTTAATTCTAATGGCTATTTGGAAAACTTTTTCACAACTTTTCTGGAAAAATAGGTAGATTTTCATGTAGGACAATCTGGGAAGGAGGTAAAGCTCTTTTATCATTCCTATCATACAACACTGACATAAGATGGTATTCTTACATACAGGGGCTCTCATATCTAATGTCACCAACCAATAGATAATTTTTTAAACAGGAGAAGTCATAAAGAGTGAAAAATTAGGAGATTATTTTCTAACGTAATTTTGATTCTTATTATGAAATTTGACTTCTGCCAAGCACTAAGGTCCACTGATCAAATACAAAGCCCCTTGTTTTATGAACTACATTTGATTCCTCTCTTGTGGAATCACCATGATAAGTGCATGCCACATTTACTATAAATCATTGAGAACCTTGAACATGACATTACTCAGATCCCTATATAAATTAACATAGAATCCAAAGAAAATATAATATTTTATTTCCTGAAAAATTTGGTGGGCTTTGTCATTTCTGATGACAATCATAAAATCAATCATGACTTCTATTTTCTCTGGTTGCTAGGAAGTTCAGGATCAAATTATCCTGAACTTTATGATAGGTGTAATTGTATCCTTTTCTGGGATCACAATTTTTACCTTTTTATATTACTATTTTATTATTAATCATCAATGATCCGGCAAAAAAAGCAGTTTTGCATTATCCTGTTTCTGATTATTCTTAAATTGTTATACACTAAAGATTGTGTTATACTCCAACCATTGAATATATTTAAATACATTAAATTTTATTTAATAAGTTAAAATCCTTGTATTAAATTATGTAATTTAAGTTAAGTAGGGTCCAACTTAAAGGATAGAGGAAAGCTGTGGAAAAGATACTATGTTCTGGGAAGATATGCAGTAAAATAATCTGCCTTAATATCTCAAGGCAGTTTTTTTTTGAATTGACTTTTGATCTGAGACCCTTAAGGCTGGAAGTTGTAAGTAACATATTCCTTTTTATTCTGTGATGTCAATTCTCTTTCTAACCTTTCATGAAGCAATTTGATTTGGGGATGCAGCTCACATACAAAATCAATACAGGAGAGTACTATTTTCTCTAAATCCTTATGCTTGATTGTATTGCAAGAAGAGTGTCAGGGTGAGGAATCATTTAAACAAAATCAAATAAGAAATTGAATATACATTTATAATAAGGTTATTCACTCGGCATTTGTTTCTGTGGGTACAAATCAGCTCTATTTCCTTTTCATTATAATTTATTAAATTTATATTTATAATGAATTTAATTAATTTAATTTATCTTGTCATTATAACAGAGAGGCAAATGATTTCTTGAAATATTATTGTTATCTTAACATACTGTATTAGTTTTGTATATAGTCATATCAAGTATTATTTGAGAAAAAGCAAACAGGTTGTCCTTCCAATGTGTTCATGTGTCCCCACTATACTCTTAAGATGTCCCTGAACTGCTGACGATTCATTTTTCTGCTTGGAATAAGAAGGATAACTCCTCCATCTTGAGGGGGCTGGGAAATAAAGTAATAATCCTTCCTGTTCTACAAGTGACTCTTCGATGCTAGAACAAAAGCCCATGAGTACTCCAAAAGTCTGCCCCTGTGAGTAGAAGGATAGCATATGAGTTGAAGGTTCCTGCCTCTTGCCTGCCTATAAAGAGAAATTATAAGTCAGTGATATTTCAGGAAGCTGGTAGCAATTTCAATATTATTATATCTGAAAAAGAAACCTTAAATATTAAACAAAAAAGTATATTAAATTGGAAAGTGGCTTCCAAATGAGGACACTAGAAATAAAGAGCTTCCCTTGGCATATGTCAGGAAGTTACCATCCATGGTACTATTTAACATCGCATAGATAGCGCCACTTTAGATAGATACACTAATTTGAGGTTCCCTATTAAATTTCTATACTTTAGTGGTGCTAATTATCCATACAGCTTTACTCTATTAAGGTTCTCCTTTGCTCCCAATGCTGCATAAATATAGCAAGGCAACCAGTACCTGGACTTCTGATATTTGTACTGAATTGGCCTTCCACCATACCCACAAACTGTCTTCTCTCTGCTTGCCTCTCCCTGCCCAAGAGATTTCATCTCTTTACTCTTTGCCATTCTGGTTAATCTACTGCTTGATTTTGTGTGGACCTGTCAAATTTCTAGTTAACGGCTCATCAACTCTTCTCTAAGATGACTTTTGTTTGGGCTGCCTACACATTATCATTAACCTGACACCTGACCTCAGCCACCCTCCTGGAGTTTTTCCTCCTGGAGTTTCCTCCTGGAGTCCTACATAGCCTCTTTACCCGGTCCAAAGGCCTGTGGTCCAAGTGAAATCCTAAACAGAATCTCCCTTCTTTTGTCCTTTTGTTTGCTTTGATCATAATCCTTCCCTGGGTGTCCTTAGCAGAGCATCACACCCCAGCCTCACTTTACTGGACCTAAGCCCTATATTCACAGCCTACTTTTCCTCTTTCTCAGAAATAGTTACTTGCAGGCTCAGTTGTATGCAGGAGCCACATCTCATCGACTCAAAAGAGGTGACTGTTCAATATTCAGAAATTTTACAAGATGGTTGTTAATCCATTAGTAGCTTGCAGTCAGCCATGGTAAGAGGATTTACACCATAGAAACTGTCAAATGCTACAGAACGAGGCTTTTCCTCCAACCAATCCCCAAACGCACTACCCACCTCCCCACTTCAGCCACTTTATCAGCACACCGCTGGTCTTGTTCTCTGAGGGTAGTCCTATGAGGCAAAAATAAATTAGAAAAAGTACTTCAGTCAAGCACATTAAAGTATAACAGTATCTTATCTCCAAGGGTCATTTCTGTTTAACATGAATCCACTAGAGAATCACCTGAACTTAGTATTTCTCAAACTATCAGAATCACATAAGAAGCACATAAAATTGCAGAAGTCAAGGCTCAATCCCAGACTACAGCTGTGAACAATGCAAGGGTTAGGCAGTTGAAAATTGGTGTATAATTTATAGTTGGACCTCTGAGTATACACAGTTCCTCTGTATAGGTGTTTCCTCTATATCCTAGGTTCAGCATCCACAGCTTCAGATACTGTAACACCGTAGTATTTACTACTCAAAAAAATCCATGTGTAAGTGGACTGACCCAGTTCAAATCTGTGTTCTTCAAGGGTCAATTGCACTTGCAAACAGACTATTCTGCATGTGGGCCTTGGGTATTTTTATTGTTAACAAACTTCCCAGGTGAATCAAAGTCCAACGAAGTTTGAGAACCACTGAAAACATAAGTCTCAGGTGGTGAAATTAACACTATCAAAACGAGGAACAGTCGGACTTCCCTGGTGGCGCAGTGGTTAAGAATCCACCTGCCAATGCAGGGGACATAGGTTCGAGCCCTGGTCTGGGAAGATTCCACATGCCGTGGAGCAACTAAGCCCGTGAGCCACAACTACTGAGACCATGTGCCACGACTACTGAAGCCCGTGCACCTAGAGCCCGTGCTCCACAACAAGAGAAGCCACTGCAACGAGAAGCCCGTGAACCGCAATGAAGAGTAGCCCCTGCTCGCTGCAACTAGAGAAAAGCCTGTGCGCAACAACAAAGACCCAATGCAGCCAAAAATAAATAAATTAACTAAAAAGAAAAAACAACGAGGAACAGAAGAGTCTTTCAGAAGAGCTCTTCCCATCACAACTTGAAGATGAACATCCGTTCTATCCTAACCACACACGTGCATATAAAGTAAACAATGATTTTTTTTTTTTTTTACAGTTCAGTGAGCTTTAATAAATGGACTCAACCGGGCAACTACCAGCACAATGATGACAGAGCACTTCCATCACCCCCAAAACTGTCCTGCCCTTCTGCCTCTTTGCAGATAACCCCCTCACTGATTCCTTCATCCACGACCACTGATCTGCGTTCTATCACTCAATGATATTGAGCCTCTACTCAGCATAACAATATTTATGTTCTTTAGTGATTTATCCTATAAGGAATTCCTGAAGAGTGACAAAAGGAATCAACACTCTTATTCTCAAACTTGAAGAACCTCCTTTTAGATTTTAATAGCTTTATTAAGTCTCTCTACATAAGTGAGAAGTTTCAATTTTTTAAGACTCTCCTAACTGAAGACCATATTATGATTATTTTGCATAGATATAATCCACAAAGAAAATGCTCCTAAAGATATAAATATTTCTATGTCGCCTTGTTTATGCAGGGACAAATAATCATTTTGATTATTTTCCCCAAAATTTGGGTTTAAATGCTGTTCTTGAAAGGTATTTACCCATTGTTTCCCTCCTTATGACCCTCATTTTAAAAGAAAATGAATAGAGAAAAAAATAGGGAAAAAAATGGTTAACACTGAAAAGGAAAATGGATGCAGTGATCCCTGAAGTTTAAGTAACAAGGCTCTTTAAATCAGTGCAATTTTTTTGCCCTCTTTTGACACCTTGAATAAGATGTATATGCTGGTGGATGTCTCAAGTTTTAAATGATGAACCAAGGAGTATCATATATCAGAAGAACATTCCTCTGAAGACATTTTTCTGAATGAGGAATGTGCCACCCAGAATGTGCTACAAAATGTTAATGGCTTCGAGGGTATACACATTTGAACTTTATTGAAATGTGCTAATAATGTGAAAGATCGTGAAATTATATACTGGGTTGTAGAACAGTAGGATTACGGCAGAGAAAGCACAGGGAACAATGCATCATCTTGCCCAACAGGAGGACCCCAGGCATTCAGCAATCAGGGGATGGGTACCACTAACCTTTCTCTTGCTGTGATTTCTAACAAACCTTAGCAGCAAGGGAATTTAGCGTGACTTCGATAATGAGATTAACAGCTAAGCCAAGAGGTAGGAATGGCCAAGGGGAGCCAGTAGTTTAAAAACTCATATTTTCTTGAGAGCTAATGTCAATGGGCTAGTCACTTTTAACCACCCTGGACCCCTCTCATCTTCAGTCCAAATCAACAGAATCACCATGAAGAGCAGGCAGGGATAAAATATTTTACTTTCTACTCCATCAAAGTTTTGAAAGTCAATACCTGTAATTTTTTAGGAAACTAGAAAGAGCCTTATCCCACCTTGATGGTGTAGGTATCACAACTGGTTATGGTGATGCCTCCTTCTGGCTTCCTGCCCAGAAACCAAGCATGGTCTATATGTTTTCAAGTTTATATTTCCATCAAATTCTATTCTTTTGGCCTCTGACTTCCAGTTTCATCAAGAAAGCACTCCTTTTAAGTTTCCATTCATAACTATATTTGAAAAAAGATTTATTTTTGTTTCACTTTCAAATTGGATATTACCTTCTGACAAAATATAGTAGGGATTTATAGGGATGGTCTACACTCCACAGAAATCATAGTTAGTAATCCTTTAGTTGATTCTCATATATTTAGGTTTTGCCAAAAGTAAGCTTAATGAATGGGATACCACTGAGATGGCAATAACAGTTAAAAATAGGAGATATGATTTTAGACAGATGGAGCAAGCTAAATCCCTGTTCCCGTTCTGGCTTTTGTTAAGATACCACCTTTGCTTTTAGCTATCCATTATTCACCCTCACAGAAATGTTAAGTTGGAAAACGAACCCTGCCATTTATCTCTAATGTTCACTTAACAGAAATAAATGCAGCTACCGCCTTCCAACTCTGTATTATATGAGATGGAGTGTCTGAGTGACTATAACCTTGACAAGGTGTCTCATCACTTGTCTGAGAGACACATTCAGTCAGCATCTAATCACACACTGGGATCAGAAATAAATTCTTGAACACTTCGAATCCAGCGTGGAGAATGGAGTTCATATTTGGGGAGCAATTCGATTGGTTGGCAACAGATCACAGATTAATGCAACAGAACTCTTAAGGACTGGAGAGAATTACTGACTTAGACTCCTGATCACCTATTTCCATAATATTTTGTTATTTTGCTGTTAATAATCACCATCCTGACATCCAGCTAACAGCATTTCATTCAGGCTTTTTCCTTTCTTCCTGCATGATCTTAATCTCTTTCAAGGGGGATATATGAGGTCAGATGTCCTGGGGAACACATAATGAATTCAAAATTTTACTTAGCTTAATTCAGTTTAAATACACAAAGGACACCATAATTTAAATTAAAACAAAAAATACTCACCTAGATTGTAGACCCATAAAAAAGGTAGCTTCAAGCCAACATTGTGAAGCTAAACTAATCAACCTTCTAAAATAGTATTTGTTAAGTATCCAAAAGCTTCCACCTCTGATTACCTCCACAAGATATGGAATAATGATGTCTGTCTGGATCAGAAATCGAAAGTATTGGAAATGTATGTGACTAAAATATTACCCAGTCTAATCCATTATTAGAGTTTAAATTAGCAATACATTGTGAAGATATTTGTTTAATAAATACCTACACAGTGCTAATTATAAGTCATTGCTCTAAGAAATTCATAAATAATCACTTTAGTTTCACAATAAGCAGTGAGAATACTGTTATTATGCACATTTTACAGATGAGTAAACTAAGACATTAAGAGACATAAAGCGACATAAAGAGACATAAAGACATAGAATCACCAGTTGGTAAGTGGCAGATATAGGATTCAAACCCTGGCAGTTTGGCCACAATGTCATGCTATTCTGTGACTCATGAGAGTTAAAACAAGAACTTTTCATGCTCGGTAGATGTCTTACTGGCTGACTTCAGAGGGCTGGTGACAAAAACTCAATTTTCCTAGGTGCCATTATAATGATCTAGCTCAGAGAGGGATGATTGCTAATCTTAAGTAACTACCACCATTGTTATATAAAAGGGATTTATATGTTATCTCATTTAATCTTTCACAGCCAACCTGCACAGGCATTTCTAATTGTATTTTACAATTAGGAAACTAAGAATCAGAGAAGTCAAGTAACTTTCCCAAGGTCACAGTGCAAACAAGTACACATTCCAGTCTGCCTGACTCCAAATTTTCCTCTCTGCCACATACTGCATTTTCTGAAAATTCTGTACGACTGGATGATATGATCTGTGGGCTTCTTTAGGAAAGTAACTTATACTTTTGTTTTTCCCTAAGACACTAACTACTGTCTTGTACTTCACACTTACCCATGAGCTCAGGTACTGAGGTACAGATTGACCACAGCTAGTCACTAAGAAGGGCGAAAACCTTTAGATGGGGCCATTGAGAAATGTTCACTAACCAAACATACCTAAATAATATATTCTCACATGTGAAGATTTAAAGCAATTGAACAAATTAACATTGTCATCAGTTCAAATAACCATACAACTTATTAAAAACCTTCAATAATTTGGGTCAAAACAACAACTCTTACCTTTGTCCTTAAATTTTGAGACCCACCATTTTGAGGACCTACTGCCCCTGTGCTCAGGGTGATTGTCTCTTGTTCTACGCAGTCTAAGGGAAAGGGGACTTCTAGGATGTAGAGGGAGAGAGGTAAGTTCATGGACTTTATAGCCAGGTGGGCTGGTTGTAAATCCTGACTCACCACGTACTTGAGCAGCTGCGCAAAGCCTCAGTGCCTCAGTTTCCGTAACTGTAAATGAAGATAATAATACTGCACCCCTCATAAGGCTGAAATCAGTGTTAAATGCTTCATGTAATGAATAAAACCTGACACGTTTTGTTTGCTACTATTATAACTGATATCACAGTATTTTTATCTTATTTCCTACCAATTTTGCTCTCGCTTAGATGGATGCAGTGGGAAACACTGAGTTTATAGGGATTGAATTGTTTCCCTGACACTACCTGATACACCTAAAAAGTCAGTATCCCTAACTACCTGTACACAACCATGACTGAGTATCTAGCTTTAATGTGTGTCACACGCATAAGTTTTTACAAATCTAAATTAAAAGCCCTTATTGATATAATATAGAGCTATTTGCTTTTAATTTCAGTAAATTACTATCTTAAATATTAGTTGTCTTTTGTCTGTTTGAAAGATTATTTAAAAAGGAAAATTGGATATGAGTGAAATCTCTATGTGCCTTTGATCGACATTCGTTTCATGTTCCATAGTCCTTTGTCAGGTACGGACTAACTTTATTTAACACTGTTATTAATAAGAAAGTCACATATCTCTCATATTTCAGGATTTCTGACCACTTGGTCCAGTGCTAAATAACATTTCAATGCCTCTACTATAGAAAATTCTTAAAGACTAGAATTTACTCAGTTGTAAAGACGCCTAGGCAGTTGCTGTAAGATCCTAAACAACGGGATAAAAAGTGAATGATCTCTGTCGCTCAGCTTTATCCAGTAGTATACCATCTTAGCATTCATAATTCCGCATGATCACCTGGAACTCTCACTTATGTGGCAAAGTACTTTATCTATCTATCCATCTATAATCTATATCCATCTTCCATAATTTCTCCTTTTGCTTCTCTACTTATCCATTATTCCTAAATTAAAGCATTGAGGCCTTTCTAGACTCTTTGCCCTAAAAGAGACATTTGACGGATTAGAAGGCAGGGGAAAAATTGGTATTCTGAGATTTTATCTCTACAAGCTTTGATTCTTAATATAAACTGAGAAGACACCAGGTGTATAAATTAGGAAATTTTCAGCTATCATTGGCAAGGCTTCTATTATCCCTGGCACTATAATGGCCTCAAAAGACCCAGTTCAGTCTATTTCTAGTTGCTGTAGTGGTCTAACAAAAGTCAGTCCCATGTTGAAGGACAAAGCAGAGGAGAAGTTTAAGATCCTAGTGGGTCCTCAGAGAGGGCATCTGCACTGGGAATTCCTGAAAGAACCTTGGGAAGGAGGAAGCCCTCCCAGAGCAATTCAGGATCCACTTACTGCCCGAGGAGCGGGTCTAGACTAATGAGGAAGAGATGGCCCCACTGAGATTTCTGCTCCGCAGGGAAACAGGTCATGGCAAGGTAATTCCCGTGACTCCAAGTATGTCACACGTGTGTCACTTAGAGCAGTGAGGCACAAAAGGGCTGGCTGAAGAGCAGTAAGAAATGACCTGGCATTTACATATAAGGTCTGACGGTCAATGCCCAGGCAGGATGATGGGCATCTCATTTGACTGAAGAAATGATAACAGGGTCCTCTCACCCTTTGGTCCTCCATAAGGCTCCTGCAACTCAAACCCAGATTTATGGATAGAAAAGATCTCTGAGAAATGTTTACTTCCGTTTCTTCCATTCCAGTTGAATGAGAATGAAAAAGAATTAACAGAAAATTGAAGTCATCGTCCTTAATATACCTGAATTCTGTGACTTGTACCAGCTATACATATAATCAGAGATATCTTTGTTGTCCTCTCTGCTATTACCACTACCTCTGCCATGGCAGACTTCCTGTGCTCGTTTTTCTCCTCCTTCACTGTTACAACCAGTTTGTTCTAAAGGATGTCCCACTGCAGAACCAGATCACAGTGTCATATTTCTTTTATATATATCAGTTTCCTCTTTCCCAAGTGTACACACTCAGGAAGAGGACTGGGAAAGAAAAGGGTGTGTGTTTGTGCATTATGGATGTGTGTGTGTACGTGTGTAACTGTCCTTGAATGGCCAGATGGTTAGACACAGTCTCACACCTTGCCATGACCCATCACTCTCGGCCTGCAGGACTTGATGTGGCCCCATCTCCCATACTTCCACTTCACTCGTGTCTATTTTCTTTCAGGGAGCCATGTTCTCTCCCTCCAGTTCCACCCCTTGAGCAAAACCTTGTCCATCTGCCTAGTCGATATACTTCTGATTCACGATGTTAATTTCTAAGTCTCTCCCAAGCGCACCTTTGGACACACAGCAGGGGCAGAGCTGGGCACCTGTCTCAGGGTGCAGGTTAGTTAATGAACACTCAGAACACTCTACAGCAGTGAGGGAATGGACCTGCCTATGGAACAAAGAGGATCTCTTGGGGTTTATGCGGCCTCACTACAAAAAACAGTCTGACTCTCATGGCAAAACACCAAATCCTGTGTTTCATGAAACATTTTAATTCCTTCATTAAAGTGGCTTCCGTCTTTCAGAACCACAAACAAGAAGTGGATGAGAGAATAATTTGAGGTTTTACCATTATAGATAGTTTGCATCTTACAATGTGTAAAGTTACTTCTTTTCTCAAATGAGTAACTCAAACACAAACTCAGGGTAAATGGCTATTTTCTGATAAAGGAAAAATGCCCTTGTGTCAAGGTCATGGTCCAGGTCTGGAGATTAAGTGCCCTTCAAATACCTTCTGTTTTCCCTAGTAGTGTTTTGATCCGTGAGCTGACCTTGCTTGTGTGGTTAACCGGGCTGATTTCTTATAATCAGGACAGACGATTCTCATTTATTAAACTAGCGAAAGCTCCCCAATGAAAACATAGTCTTTCTGAATATACAGTTTAAATGGATTGTAATCCATTAACTTTCATTATTAAGTTCTTTATTCTCTTGTGTTTAAGCCCTTCAAGATGTGAATTTATTATCATAACCATAATTTAGTTAAGAAGGGTTTACGATGTTGTGAAGAATTTGAGTCTTTATCGCTACAGAAGGGATAGATATTAATTCTCTAGTTGGTTGCTGAACATAGGCACACATGAATTAAATTAATGCACATTCATACAGATTTCAATATTACATTTCCCTCAAAATGGTACTACAAATGCTTACTTTGGAAGAATTCCATTTTACAAAGATCAGCTTAAAATGAAGCTAAGATACTTATATTTCCCTATTTTTCCCAAGTCTCTACAGAGTTAGTTTGTAGGTAAAAAAATGCTTCATAACCCAAATTATTTTCGTTCTTAATTCATGACAGCCTGGTACCAAAAAAGTAGTTATTTTTCTTTACATTATGACTGACCAAGTCCCTTGAATAAATGACAACATTATCTAAGCTCTGAGATTTCTTCTTAGGGTAGTTTTCTATTATGCTGTTGATTATTCCTATAACCTATCAAAAAATATCACAGTTGGTAAGACTCTCAGAAGAAAAACCTGGCTTTTATTTTTCTCATAAAAGCTCATCAGAACTTTGTAATATTTTTAAAAATATAAGAACCATGGGAATCACAATAAAACCCCTCCCAGTGGTGGATTAAGTACCAAATTCTTTAGGCTTTGAGGAATTTTCTTTTTCAAGATAAAATGTTATATTTATTATAGTATTTATGTATCTTTTGACCGCTTAACAAGTGTAAAACAGTGCTAATATTTTAATTATGTTTCTATCTTTTTATGGGTCACCAACCAAGTTTTTGAAGGCATTATGCTAAGTGAAATATGCCAGACAGAGAAAGACAAATACTGAATGATCCCATCGTATGTGGACTCTGAAAGGATAGAAACTTATAGAAACAGAGTAGAATGGTGGTTGCCAGGGTCTGAGAGGGAGGGGACAATGGGGAGATGTTGGTCAAAAGGTACAAACTTCCAGTTGTAAGACAAATAAATTCTGGGCATCTAATATACAGAATAATGACTACAGTTAACAAAAAATGTATCATATCCTTAAAAGTTGTTAAGAGAATAGATGTTCAATGTTCTCACTGCAAAAAAACAGTTGTGTGAAGTGATAGATGTGCTAATGAAACTTATTGTGGTAATCATTTTACAATATATATGTGTATCAAATCACATTTACACCTTAAACTTTCAGAACATTATATATCAATTAAACTTCAATAAAGTTGTGTGTGTATACATATATGATCCTATAATGCTACTCAATTTGGCATAAAATTGAATTTGGCATTTTGTACATATTAAAAGCATATATGGATTTTATTTTATTTTTCAGTAACTGACACAACTCAAGCTCTAATCCATTTCTTTTTGAGAATTTGCCTTATCTTTTCTAACATTTATTGTGTCACAGTGATCTTCAGAAAGCAGTCAAGTTGATCTGATAAACAAATGTTTGAGACATGACACTGCTCATTATTTTAAGAATATTCTAGTACCCATGTTTACAATAAGCACAAATAGAAAAAGAATCCTTCCTCTCTCCAGCCTCCTTAGAATTTATATAGTGGGTCAGGCTGCCCTAGATGGCCAACTGCTATCTATTTAGTAGTCTATATTTTCACACAGTTCTAGTTAGAGAATTGATTAAATCTTAAAAGAAGGCAACTGCCAATCCCTGGAATCACTCCTGAGGGTCCAAGCAGAATGGAGATGTGCCCCTCAGTTGTTGGATAGTGGTCTTCATTGGAGTGGCCTTTGTATATATGTGAAATAGGCAAAAAGAAGCTGTAGGGCACTCAATCACGCCTCTCTGTATTCCTTCTGCTTCTGTGACACTCCTCTCTTTTCAGTTATTTTTCTTCTCTATCCATCCCTTCCTCAGAAAAAAATACTCAAAGAGATCTAATACTCTCCATTCACTTTCACATAAATTGAAGTCCATACATACTCTCTTCCAAAGTATTTACCTTTCACACCCATCTATGATAGAGAAATAGGTAATTCCATTGTACTAATGGAATTTCAGGTACTGGTATACAGAAGCTGCCGTGGAGGGATCATATAAAAGGTCACGCTTACTATACTACTACAATGTAGCCTGAACGTATTTTATACATTCTGAATTTTAAAATATAATATAAAGGTAAGAAAAGGGGTGTATTACATTGAAAATTAGCACAAGTTTGGTTTTCTTTTTTATAGCGTTTTCATAGCATTAAAATAAGTTAAATGTATGTCAGGGTTCTCCAGAGAAAAAAGAACCAATAAAAGACATATCTTCACTTTCTCCAGAGAACCCCGACTAATACATTTAACTTATTCATATACGTATATTATTTATACAATACAATACAGGCTTATATTACATAAATAGTATATACCATACATATTATGTGTGTATAATTTATATTTATCATTAGGAATTGGATCATGCAATCATGGAGGTTGAGAAGTCCAGACCTAGGAAAGCCGATGGCAGAGTTCCACACCAAGTCTGACCTGAGAACCAGGTGAGTTGATGGTGGAAGCTCTAGTCTAAATCCAAGTCTAAAGATAGGAGAAGACCAATATCCTAGCTTAAAGACTGTCAGGGAGAAAAAATTCTTCCTTACTCAGCCTTTGTATTCTATCCAGGTCTTCAGTGGATTAGATGAGGCCCAGACACACTGGGGAGGGCAATCTGCTTTATTGATTCACCAATCTGAATGTTAAACTCACCCAGAAATAACCTGATAGACACACCAGAAATAATGTTTGACCAAATATCTATGCACCCCATTGCCCAGTCGAGGTCACACATAAAATTAACCATCACATTATCAAAAATCTTTTAAAAGCTTAGTACCAAATTTGGGCGGGGGTACTCTTAGATTTTTATGTCGTTACATAGCACACCATGTATATTAAGTAAGTTTTCACTTCTCTGCATTTTGGGGGAGGGGTGAAGCAGGGGAAGGACTTCTTTTCCTATAAATCAATTTCAAATTGATTTTCAATTTTCCTGTAAATCAATAAGTTACTATCTTATAAGTAAGATGCTTATATATTTATGATTCAAATTAAATTAGAAATTATTTTATATGAACCCATTTCTTGACAATGCCCTCGTAATTATAATAAATAATCAAAATTAAAGATTTTGTTTGCCATTCTTATGCACTCTTGGAAAAAAGAGAAATGATAAAAAAAATTCTATTATAAGAGCTCTTAAAATCTCTGGTGGAGAAAGTCAGCCTTGGGAATACTATTGTTGTCTTAGATAAAACATTAAAAATACTGACTTTATCAACAACATTTTATGTTTTGCCCTGATTTTCCTAGTAAAGCCCATATTGGATAAATCCCACCATCATAATAATCTGGACATAGGAGACACACTTGGCATTCCTAGTTTAAAAAAAAAAAAGGAAGAGAGATGGCAGAAACAACACCACAACATCATGAAAATGGACCATGAACACGTGTGTGTGAGTGAGTGAGTGAGTGTGTGTGTGTATGTGTGTGTGTGTGTGTGTTAAAAATAAAACTTTTCGGTGCTTCCCTGGTGGCGCAGTGGTTGAGAGTCTGCCTGCCGATGCAGGGAACGCGGGTTTGTGCCCCGGTGCGGGAAGATCCCACATGCCGCAGAGCGGCTGGGCCCGTGAGCCACGACTGCTGAGCATGCGCGTCCGGAGCCTGTGCTCCGCAACGGGAGAGGCCACAGCAGTGAGGGGCCCGCGTACCGCAAAAAAAAAAAAAAAAGAAAAGAAAAGAAAGAAACTTTGACAAAGGATGGTTTACGGTTATCTTGAATTCGTCTGAGATAAAGGCTTAAAAAAAGGAATGCACCCATATTCCTGTTCATGTCTGCATCATCAAGATTACATACAATATCCAATCTAATGAACTCTTTACCAATGGACTTAAAAAAAACTTTTTTTGTATGCAGGCATTGATTTCAACTGTATT
The DNA here is from genome assembly GCF_949987515.2 of Delphinus delphis. Taxonomy (NCBI): domain Eukaryota; kingdom Metazoa; phylum Chordata; class Mammalia; order Artiodactyla; family Delphinidae; genus Delphinus; species Delphinus delphis. The sequence continues at coordinate 90,106,081 of NC_082689.1, forward strand.
CAGCACCAAATCTAAACCTAAATTGTGCTGTTTTCAGAAAGAGGCAATTATTCATTTAGTATCAGGTTTATTACCTTTTGTAAATTATTCCTGCTAATAAACAAGAAAAATGAAGTAGAGAAGAAAAGCAAAATAAGATATACTTGCACTTTTGTTTCCAGTTGCCCTTTGATTTTCTATATGGCTTTCTTCAAAGAAAAACAGATGGGAAGCTTTCAAGGAAGTCACAAGATGGTAGAGAATTTACAAAATAAGATCTATGTGCGAAGGTGAAGAGAACTGTGCATGCTCTGTTTGGAGGATATAGGAAGACAGAGTGAAACACCAAAATTGTCAACACGTATTTAAAAGGATATCAGGGCAACATGTTGTTGCCATTGACCAGAACCAGGAGGAATTGAGTTATACGACAGCCGGAAAAATTCTGGAGAAAGGCAGGCCTCACTCCCACCCCACCTTCAACCCATCCTAAATCAGTGCTACCAAATTCTCATGCAAAGAAATGAAAAGGATCAAGCCATTATTCATATTCAGTAAGTTCTGAAATAGTTCAAGTCCAGTGATGACAACCAAATGAAAATAGATAGCCAACCCGAGAACTTGTTCTAAGTGCCTGGCATCCATCTCCACGTATGGTTTGCTCTTCAAATTGAAAGTTAGGTTGAAACGATACTCTGGATGTGAAGGGGCTGAGGGGCCAGCACTTCTCAAGTCTGTTATATTAACTAGTCTGCAGTTACTAAGAGCACATCCTTCCGCACAGAGGCCCCTGGAAAAGACAAAGGGCCTTGGCCTGGCCATTGAGAGAACTGAGCTTTGGTTCTGATATGTAGTTAAACAGAGGGTCCCATCAAGAAGTGCTATAGAGAGATTTCCCTGGCAGTCCAGTGGTTAAGACTCCGTGCTCCCAATGCAGGGGGCATAGGTTTGATCCCTGGTCAGGGCACTAGGATCCCACATGCCCCACGGTGTCGCCAAAAAAAAAAAAAGAAAAAAAAGAAGTGCTAGAGAGTCACTAACTTTCCTTCCAGCTCTGCTGCCCAGAAAGAAGGTAGTTGTTTGGAGAAGAGCCTCTATTTGTTTTATTTTATTCTCTTCTTATTAGAGCAGTTGTGAGCTGCTGTTTAAATATAAAACCTATATTTTATAGCCCTTTGAATTCTATAAATTGCCCCTTTCCTATATATATTTTTTAAATTTAATTAATTAATTAATGTATTTATTTTTGGCTGTGTTGGGTCTTCGTTTCTGTGCGAGGGCTTTCTCTAGTTGCGGCGAGCAGGGGCCACTCTTCATCGCGGTGTGCAGGCCTCTCACTGTCGCGGCCTCTCTTGTTGCGGAGCACAGGCTCCAGATGCGCAGACTCAGTAGTTGTGTCTCATGGGCCTAGTTGCTCCGCGGCATGTGGGATCCTCCCAGACCAGGGCTCGAACCCGTGCCCCCTGCATTGGCAGGCAGATTCTCAACCACTGCACCACCAGGGAAGCCCCCCTTTCCTATATTTTGTTTCAGTGGATTCTTACAACTTTTTGAGGAAGACATTATTATCCCCATTTTAATGACTCAGAGAGTTTCAAATAGAACATTATCAGTAAGAGCAGGTGCAAGTAGAATTATAGAGTAGAAGTCTTGAGTAGCTGTGCTAAACATGAGAGTGCTGAAACCCAGGAGAAGTGAAAAGAGAGAAGAAATGACAGATTTATGAGAAAGGTGGAGGTGACGGAGTTGTTGAAATAATGTGCTTACATATCTAATTTAATCTAATTTTATATTCTCACAACCGTATCAGCTGCTTTATCAAGATATCAGCAGAGTCATCCTGTCCCTTGAGATCTCCACGGAGTCAAATGTAAAATAGCTAGTGGGAAGCAGCCACATAGCACAAGGAGATCAGCTCGGTGCTGTGTGACCTCCTAGAGGGGTGGGATGGGGGAGTGGGATAGGGAGGGTGGGAGGGGGATGCAAGAGGGAGGAGATATGGTGATATATGTATATATATAGCTAATTCATTTTGTTACACAGCAGAAACTAACACAACATTGTAAAGCAATTATTCTCCAAAAAAGATATTAAAAAAAAATCCTATTCATATGGAAAGTCCAATGCCTTCTCCAACATTTCCGCTAATCCCTGCAGTTCCAAATTTGCTTGCATGCTCCTGATGGATTCTTAATTTTCTTTTTTTTAAATATATATTTCTTTATTTTTTATTCTTTTGGCTGCATCGGGTCTTAGTTGCAGCAAGCGGATCTTTCGTTGCGGCGCACGGGCTTCTCTCTAGTTGTGGTGTGTGGGCTTTCTCTCTCTAGTTGTGGCGCACAGGCTCCAGAGCGCATGGGCTCTACAGTTTGTGGCACGTGGGCTCTCTAGTTGAGGTGTGCAGCTCAGTAGTTGTGGTGCTCAGGCTTAGTTGCATGTGGGATCTTAGTTCCCTGACCAGGGATAGAACCCTCATCCCCTGCATTGGAAGGTAGATTCTTTAACACTGGACCACCAGAGAAGTCCCTCTTAATTTTCTATATGTATCTAATTGCTTTTTACTTATTGACTTACTCTTAGGACCCATTCTTCAACTCTTGATTCCATGTTCCCTCACCCCCAAGCTGCCATTCGTAGGAGATACAGAGTTTGTTATAGACTTTTACACAGAAGAGATTCAGGGGATACTGGAGACAAGCACTTCATTGCAAGACTATATAGCAGATGATTTAAAATAGAGTAGTTACACAAAGTCCCTTGGCAATTTTTACCAACTTATCTGAATAGATAGGCTCTCACTTTCCTCCCTTGTTTCCTACAAACTCATGTGCGTAAAATTTCACTATCTCTACCCCAGTTAGAACCTGTTCGTAAATAAAGACATTCATTCTTTAAGAGAAATCCTGGTGTCAAGCAGGGAAATAATTTTAACTAGGCTTACTTCACAGATAAAGAATTTCACAGCAGGCATAGTTAATTAGCATGTTTTAGGTGTTCTCACTTACAAAGTACTGTATTCTCACTTACAAAGTACTAGAAGAAACATATAAATCCAAGTCTTCCAAACTTTTTTATTTATTTTTTTGCGGTACGCGGGCCTCTCACTGTTGTGGCCTTTCCCGTTGCGGAGCACAGGCTCCGGACGCGCAGGCTCAGCGGCCATGGCTTACGGGCCCAGCCGCTCCGCGGCATGTGGGATCTTCCCGGACTGGGGCACGAACCCGTGTCCCCTGCATCGGCAAGCGGACTCTCAACCACTGCGCCACCAGGGAAGCCCTCCAAACTTATATAGCCAAGGGAAACATATTTCATCTTATGCATAGCTTACTCTAAACAAGCCTAACTCATGTTTAAGAAACATGTTGTAGTAGAATCTCTATTACATTTCTCCTCTATGGAACACACTAGGCATATGGAAAATCTTCTAATCCTTCTCCAACTATCCCGACCTCGGCCCAGTGATTCACTAATTCTGCAAGGTTGACATGAGGATCTCCATTCAGTGCACATATATTTATAATTCCTTCTTTTTTGCTTGAATGCTCTTTGGAGGTAACTTATCTCGGACTAACTTGGGCCTCACTACAAGTATGTGGAATTACAGGAAGGATAGCGGTCTGACTTCTTGAAAACTTCCTTAACCCCATGACTGGGCAATAACACCTGAGCTTCAAGGGCATCCCCTCTCCAAGGGCTTATCTAGACCTTTCGCACTGTTCTTCTAGCATTGGTGAGCTATCTGTGTGATCTGTGATGGAAGCAAAGGATTTTGGAACATATCAACCAATGTGCCAGAGTTCTGACAGAGTGTCCTTGCCTATGCCTTGTTCTAAAGTCCTTTTTCTTTAGAGCTTTTTTTGGTTACACTCTTGAGAGACATTCATGTAATGTGAGGGAGAAAGTAGATATCAGGTCAAAACTACCGTGGTATCACTAACATGCCCTCATGCCTTTTAGTGGCCCTTTAACACTCTAGATCAGTAAATAAATGATCGTTAAGAATCTTGACCTCATGTTTTTTTCTTTTTCTTCTTGTAACTTAACCAGCAATTCCAACGAGGTGACCCGATAAGAAGGAGCATGTGCTAAACATCCCTTTAAAAAGCAAGGGCAGGGGCTTCCCTGGGGGCGCAGTGGTTAAGAGTCCACCTGCCAATGCAGGGGACACGGGTTCGAACCCTGATCCGGGAGGATGTCGCAGAGCAACGAAGCCCGTACGCCACAACTACTGAGCCTGCGCTCTAGAGCCTGCGAGCCACAACTACTGAGCCCACATGGTACAATTACTGAAGCCCGCACGCCTAGAGCCCGTGCTCCACAACAGGGGAAGCCACCGTGATGGGAAGCCCGCGCACCGCGACGAAGAGTAGCCCCTGCTCGCCGCAACTAGAGAAAGCCCGCACGCAGCAACGAAGACCCAACGCAGCCAAAAATAAATAAGTAAAATAAATAAATTAAAAAAAAAAAAAAGAAAGGGCAGAGGCAGGGCTCAGTAGAGAAGGGCTTATTATCAGAAATGAGGATGAATTAAGTAAGTTTTAAATTATTTCCCTTTTCTAATTTCTCTCTAAATTATAATGAAAATTATTCATTAGCTTTCCAATGGAAAAAAAAATGCCTATTTTGAGACATTTACTAGGTACCCTCTACATCATTACACAGCGGAGAGAATCTTGCAATATGCTGTGCACAGTCACTAAAATTTTTCCCGGAATATTTTAATAGCATTTCTAGAGTATTTTGGGATGATGACATTCTGTAGAATGATTATGAACTGCAATAATAATCCTGAAAAACAGCTCTGATAATAAAGCATCTTTGAGTCTAATTTCCTTACCCAGTGCTCTCTTCCACTTAGTTAAGGTCAAACGGGACTTTACAAATGATGCGAGTAGAATAAGGTTTTGTTGTTTCTCCCAGGTAACACTTTCCCTTTTTCAGAAAGAATCATTTCTACCCTTCTTCCTGGTGACATCCTGCTGCCCACCGGGCAACAAGGACCCGAAAAAGCAGCAGCCATTCAAGAAGACCTGATGCTCATGTGAAGGAGTTATCTAAAATTCCCACCCGAATCACAGCAAAGAACACCTACATGGGAGATGCTCTGCAGTATGCACACACCCCTTCTAGACTCTTCAAAATACAAGGTAATTCAAAGGACCTCGTGAGAGATTAAAAAGTTGACCACTTCATTTTCAAATAATGATACATAATCCATGGTCTACTTTTAAGAATGTTGAGTTTAAAATAGAATCCTGAAATACGCTGCACACAGTCACTGAAAACTCTCTCATCTCTAGAGTCTTCCTACAGGATGATCTTCTGTAGAATGATTAGAAACTGGAATACAAGTTGTAAAGCCTCTCTGATTGTAAGAGATCTTTGAGTCTGTTTTCTCTCTTGCAGTACTCAGTTCCACTGAATCAAGGTCAGTTAGAACCCTTAAAGTCTGTACATGCTGGCTGATCAGTTAACTTTAAAGGCATTAAAATAGCTATAACATGGTGGAGAAAAGGTAAGATAACATACATCAAGGTGGTAAAATGTAAAATAAGGTCTTTCTCCCCAGGAAGGTACAATCTCCCTGGCAGAATTGAGAATATAAACCAACATCACTCACGCTAAAAAAATTTTACTTTTCACAACCGCGACATCAAGGAACTCCTGAACTATTTTTTTCAATTACTCCCCTCAGCCCTTCCTCACCTTGCATTTTTAAATTCCTTTGTGGATATTCTGTATTTGTAAAGGAGTCTGACTAGTTTTATTCTGACGTTTATCTCATTAAGCTCCTGTTAGCAAATTCAAACTTTCTAGGAATTTAATTAGCAGACTCTCAACTCTCCTCCAACTCTCCATAATGTAGAAGTTCTAAATAACAAAACAAAACCATTAGAAGTTCTAGTGCAGTTTACCACTGATGATCAAAGACTGCATGAAGTCATCCAGGGGTTAAATATCATTTAACTGAAGGTGGGAGGTGCTTCACTTTTCCTAACACAAATGCTAGAAATGGAGGTCCTGTCAAGTAACCAGTTGGAAATGATTAATTATGAAAATGTACTGCTGGGCTGACAGCCCTGGAGAAGATGAATTAATGACTCTTTGGTGAACTTTGTCTGATCCTTTCCCTCCAAGATGGGGGGAAAGCTGTATGCTATCTCAGCAGTTGTAATCACACCTCAATGGCCTTATTCTAATGGCAAGAAAAATTAGTTCCCAGAATTTGTTTAGTTGTGTATTGCATACAACTTATTAGGCACATATTACAAATGATGCTACTTGAGCAAAACCTTTTGAAAGAACACCTAAATATGAATATATCCCCATAAACAATATTCATATTTTGATCAATAGATTATTATCCGCTTCTATAGTGAAGGAAAATGGTGAGGACATCTGTCAACAGCTCCAATAAAGCCTTGCTTCCCAACAGTTTACACTTGGTGCACATGGAATGTGTTGATATTTGTATGCCATACTGCAACAAAGGACAGTGCTCATGGCTGGAGCTCTTAGCCCCCAAGTTCATCACACTGAAGACTGACTGGTTATCATGAGCATCCCTGGATGCAGTATAGCACTTATCTGAGACAATATATTTAGTCCTGAAGAAGAATTGGGTCTACAGATGACAAATGGCTCTATTTTATGGGTCCCACCTCTTTATAATAATTTTTTTAAATTAACAAAGCATTTTATAAGGTAAGATATTCACTTTCCTGCTCTTATAAAAAAAAAAAAAACACACTAGATATAAACACTTCTTCCGTGATGAGACTTCTTGCTGACAGAAGTTCTCTTATATCTGTCAATCCTCAGGCTTTATAAATAGTAGATTCTCCATAAATTTTAGTAGAATAAATAGAAAACAGTAACTTCAATAAGCTCTAATATAGCAATACCCCCTGCATCGATGTGCCGTGTGGACTAATGCTTTCTCTCTTCCATCATGGACGCCTCTGCCTTAACTTCTACCAGCCTTCTCTCTGTCTGATTCTTATTATTCTTACACCACTTCTCGTCAACTCTTTTTGGTCTAATCTGTTGTCTCTCTGCTCTTCTGAGTCTTTCTTGTTCATTTTTATTTGTCCTCAATTCTCTTCTTTCCTATTTCCAGTAATTTCTTATGAAATAGATAGATGATAGATAAATGGATGAATGGATTAGATAGATAGATAGATAGATAGACAGACAGAGAGATAGAAAAAGAAAGAGAGAGATAGAAAAAGTACCTCCAGGCACTGTGAACATTCTTTTTATCTAGTTTATTAAAAAGCCTGCTCCCCTGAAATTCCGAGTAGGCTTGGTGGTACAACAAGAAAGAAAACCATAGTTAACATGTTTAAATGCTTACTATATGCCAAGTACCCATCTAGTGTTTTTCATGAATGAACTTAATCTACCCAATAAACCTATAAAGGAGGTAATATTATTATCTCATTTTATAGATCAGGCAAATGAAGCACAGTGAGTCTATATAACTTACCCAAGGTCATACAGTTAGTTAGTGGCAGAATCAGGATTCAGGATTATAGAAATGTGCAACTGTGAGTAAGCCAGAATTTTATCTTACGTAAGTTAGACTTGTGAGTGATGAAATGTTCCTCCCCACATCATGGTCCTGGTATAAGGAGTATTTAGAATAGTGAGCCTGTAGTTCTAGACCCAGCTTACCAGGCAGGTTTCTCTATCCAAATGGGCTGCTGAGGATTTAAACCCTAGGATAAGGAATAAGGGAGGCACTGGGGATCCCTTTCTCCTCTCTGCAACACGTGTCTGTGATTTCATGCACGCCCTTCACATTGTTTGTGTCCTAAATTTACAGGAATTGAAAGTGATTTCAGCCAAGGTCAATTCATTCCTCTCAACAATTCTCAAACCTTGACCAGGCTTTGCAGTCTGGCCTAACTCAAACTTTTTTTTAACCCATGGTTTGAATCTTTTACATTAATGTATTATTTGCTACATTTAAACGGCTTTGACCAATGAGGACCCTCTCTGAGTGTCCCTGACTGCATGTGAATTCACCTTCTATATCTCACTAACTGGGAACCTAGACATAAAGATCCTCCATTTACTTCCTACATTTGCTGTTGATCATGTATATCCAATCATGTCAATAGTATAGACCCTTTGCTGATTGTCCAAGTTCAAATTCTTGGACTCATGTTTAATCCCTTTCTCATTTTCTCTCCACATTCATAAAGGTTTTACATTTTATAATTTCAAATTTAAAAACTCACTCCGGTCTGTTTACTTCTATTCATTAAAGTACTTTTATCCATGGTTTTCTTTCTCTCTCCTAAATACCATTAAATAATATTTCTGCCTTCATTTTTTTCCCCCAGGATATGGAAATATATTTTAATATAAATTATAAAACCATGCACATGTATTGTAATATGACAATTGAAACGTAAAGGCAGAGCAGCAAAATATCTCTGTATTTCCTTGAAATTCAGTTTTCCAGGAAAAGCTGCTAAAATTCTAAACATGAATTACTGGTAATTTGTGTCTCTGATAAACCACCAAAATTATGACGTTAAATTATAATAAAAAGATAACCTGTTTTCATAACTACTAGTATAATCTCAAGAATATCACCATTTAATAATTATTTTACTGATGTCACTTGAAGTATGACATTTAAGAAAGTGAATAAATCATATTTGTAGTAAAAACTAATACAGAAATTGCCCATAACAGCTAAGCCTGTGGGTTGCTATAAGCTTCACTTATAAACAAATGTATAATAAATTTAATTAGACTAAGCGTGGATACACCTACATGATCCTCACTAGTTTCATTCATGAAGCCAAAAATGCTTAATGTTCTGATCTTAGTTTAATATCTTTGGTAATATATCATTAATAGCAAGTCAGTGGTAGGAAAATGCCGCTATTAAGACAATACGCAATATCTCTGAATATAAAAATAAATATGGGTTGCGTTAAGTCCACTTTTTTCACAAAATAACATGGGAAAGGATGAGAAACTGTTAAAATTCAATCTCTGTATCTCTGTAAATTTATAAAATGGAGAAAAGCCATTCAGTAAGCTTTGTCACAATGAGTATCATTCACAACTGAGCAATACAACCACTTTTATGTGACTGGCAAAGAAATATAAGTATAATAAAAATATAATAAAACACAAATCAATTTCTTGAACCAAAGGTAAGAGAAATTTTTCTTATTAAAAATGTGATTATCTATGCATGCCACCAAAACATATTGATGGAAAATAGAATAAAATAAGTAAATGCTGTTTGCTGAATGATTATTTCTGCTCCCTCAGACTAGCTTCTCCATCATAAGCTGAAATTAGTTTAGTCCGGCATGACTTACACTTAAAAGTGATCACTGATTTCATTTCTAAGTGCACATAAATCATCCCTTTAATAATATTTGTTAAGATCTTTTCCAAAACTAATATCAAGAGTTGCAAACTCAAATGTCTAGAGACCAAGAGGACGACAGAAACAAAAGGGCAGGGGATTGCATGTCTTTTTAAAGGTAACAGAAGCAACTAAGCTCTGGCCAACGGTGGAGATGAAATCTGATTTCAGATGTCAGCAATACTTTTGGTTGTTCACTGTTTTTGTTATGTTTTCGACATCGGGAGAGCCTAATTGCTTTGATTAGCCAGATTCCCTGACACATGGCTTACACCAAGAGTCTGTTTTCATCAAAAACCTCCTTACAACGACCCCTCGTGTGCCCCCCTCCCCTGCACACACACGTACACACGCTGCCAACAGGCAAGACAATCGATGAAAATAGTCATGAAAATGACATACAGATGGCATCTGACATTGTGATACTCTGAATCAATCTGCATTTGGAATTCCCTATAAGGGTGTAAGCTACTGAGAGACAGTCATTCAATTAAGAAGTGAAAAATTACTTACATTTACAGAAGAGGACACCAAATAATTTTTTTCAAAATCCTTATATTTGGGCTCTATTTTCACAAGCTCAAAGCCACCAGTTAGTGGATTTATTTAAGGAATTGATTCTTCTTCAACAAGCATACAATTATTTCATATTTTACATACTTCATTATGGTAGGTGTTTCTAAGTGAAAGATGAATCAAATAAGTTATCTGACTGAACTCACTGGCCAATTGATTCAGTTCTTTAGTGGAGAACTCTAATTTATTAAATAATCTAATTGCTGTACCACAAATGAACAATTTTGTTAATTTCACTGCCATAAGCATCCTTCCTCTGAGCAATTTTATGTTTAGCCTACGTTTATTGTTTAGAAACTTTTGATTCTTTCACACTACGAGGCAGAAAAGCTCTCACTTTCCTCTTGAGCTGTATTTTCTACATCATGTGCTTACCCTCCTGAACATGAGAGAACTCATCTTATCAGTAATTTTTTGCTCATGACCATATGGATTCTAACTGTGAAAGAGAAAGACAGAGTGGAGGAGTTTATATAAGATAGTTTTGATGTTTAACTATAAAACACAAAGTAATTTAGACAGTCAGGGTAGAAACCGGAGGCATCTTTATCTTTCCATCCTGCCTCGATCACGCTTGATTTCAACTTTTCAGCAATGCCATCCTTTTCCTCAAAAGGGGTCAGATATCTGAGTTGCACCTAAGATGACTGTAGACCATGACCTGAAATAAAAATGTTCTGACTGCTAAAGTATTTCTTCTGGCACAATCTCAGTTCCATTCACTCTCTGCACCCACCTCCACCCCACCCTGCCAACCACCCTTCACAGTACAGATTTATTTTTTTTAAGGCTCAGTGTTAGGCTTCACTTCAGTTCTTTTCCCCAAGGCTGTATTGCAAAAATTGCTACTCCAGCTACAACATCTTCTCCATCTCCTCATCTTTCTCCTCAATTACCAGCTTTAACCTTTCAAAAGTATTTGTAATAGTTGTAAATCTCAGAATGATCTGCACTCTGACTTGGCTTTCTGGAGAGATCATAGGATTTTTTTGAGGCATTCATAATGTGTTTCCATGATTTCTTTTCACCTAAAGTCTGTTTGTGAGGACGACAGCTAAGGTTAAAGAGCTGAAGGGACCAATGTTAGCTGATCCATAAAGACACTGGAATGATAACCTTCACACTGCAGTGCCAATTTTTCTAAACAATTTTTCTAAACTTCTCTAAACCAACCCACCTGTGGTAGCCAAAGCCATCTGTCTAAGAATACTCATCCAAGATATCAAAGATGTGCTCTTGATGACGTTGTAAAGGGGCTCAGTAAATGTTTCTTGAATAAATAAATACTAATGTTTATTCATTTTCTGTCAATGAACATTTTCACTTGCGCTAAATAGTTATGGTGAAACCAAAATCAAATTCATGTTTTCTTCTTTACTTCATGATTTACCAAATATTGTGATTAAAGAGAATGGGGAAACCAAAGCGTAACATTTTAGATTATAAACTGGCTAATCTATTTTTCAAGGTATTTTTCTTTCTACAGCATATGTGTATTATGCAAAAATATACACATACTAAATCAACATTTGTAGCATAAAAGCACCCATGGTAGAAAGATGCTATTTGCGAAAATGTTGGTGAGATTCAAAGGCGTGTGGGTGAATTGGGTGATGCTAATTTGGAGAATGCAAACATAAGCCACTGCCAGGCCATTAAAATGCATGTTGGAGTACAAAGGAAAGTGGTGTCAATACATGTAGCAGCAGAAAAATATAACCTTCATCATCTTTATATTAGTTGATTTCCAAAACATACATTACAATTTTATTACTGCAATGCTTTCTTCTACTTTAAACGTCAGGCTGTTCATGACAGGAGAAAAATATCAACTCAGCTCTGCAAGTAAACAGTTTGAATATTTTAAAGTTTTTATTTTTCCTAGAGAGTGCTATCAAAACTTGATAGACTGGGAACTTTTAATAATATTTAGTAACATTTTCATAGTCCGGTTAGGAATCCCAAGGTATGACATTTCTATACTTTTGTCATTTAGAATTTGTCGGAAGTATAACAATCACAACATTAGAAACAGAGGAAAATGTTAAAATAGAATGCATCCCTTCTTAAGAAACAAAGAGATATTTAGGTATTTAGAGATATTTAGAGATCAATGTTGATCTCTCCATTTGTGATGACTTACAGTAATCATGTCATATACTCTATATTTTGATATCAATAACATTCAATTTAGTGCTTTAGTGTTTACCTCTATGATAATTATTTTTTTTGTAAACTTGCTTTTCTCTGTGCATGACGGCTCCACCAAGCATTTAAAATTTCCTGAGGGCAGAGAGTTTCACATAATTCAATTATATTCCCCCCGCAGAATCTAACACATCTCTGGTCAAACACTAGGAGTTTAATAAGTATTTGTTTAACTAATTTGTTGAAAAATTGAATAATTTATTCATTTATAAATTATAAATTTTATAAATTATAAATTAATAAATTTTATAAATTATAAATTTTATAAATTATAAATTTATAAATTATAAATTAATATTATGAATTAATAGTGTAATTATTTTATATGAAGCACTATACTAAAATTGTTTTTTCCTCTCCTTAAGAATACAAAATATATTTTTACAGTTAGCTTCACAGTATTCCTTTGAAATAAGAAATTTCTAGGAGATTTTCAACTGATGATTATTCATAAGGTAAATTCTTCTGAATACTGGTTTCCTGCCTCAAAGATAATGTTTCTGTAGAAATAATGTTGTTAAAATATGCATGCTCTATTTTCAAGACATTTGTAGCCTAATGGAGATTTATTTTAAGCTACTGTTACCCAATTATTCACAATAATCAATCAATGTTTAACTTTAAGGATAAAAATGCATTTTCCAAGTGAGCATTAAAAACGTATGAATTTAATTGGCTGACTTTCTCAATGATACTGTTTTTTTGCATCCAAAAGCCCAGTTGTCTTCCTAGGTTCAAAAATCTGTATTTTTTTCTAGATAAATTATTCCATTTTCCAAATATTTTCCCAATCTCTAACTTTTACAAGGACACATATCGCCCACTTATATGCCTTAGCCATTTATTATAACAGTCATCAAGGTACTAGTATGTTAACAACACATTTCGCACTAGCTGCAGCTTCCTCCAGTAAAGATAACTACACTGAACTCTTAGTGGATACTCAACTTTGGTTATAACTGGTTATTAACTGCTTTCTTATCAGATAGTTGTTTCACAGAATACAGTTATTTACAAGGTGTGTACGTGTGTGTATGTATGTTCATAGATACCCCCTCTTTAGCTTTTCAAGTTTTTCCCGCTTCGTAAACTGTCACATATGGGGTGGAATCAGCGTCCCTGACAGGCTTATCGCAGGTTGAGTCAAAGGAGCATGTCACACCTGAGGAGGCCAATGTTATCGTCAAGATGAAATTGATTACAATAGTTATGACTCAAATGGCTGAGTGCGGAGTCTTAACCACAGCTTAGTGGTTAAGACTCCACGCTCCCACTGCAGGGGGTGCAGGTTCGATCCCTGGTCAGGGAACTAATGCAGCACAGCCAGGAAAGAAAAAAAAAGAAAGAAATGGCTGTTGTCAAGGATGAGCTATGAAAATATGGGTGTATTTTCTAAAGCAATCATCTGAAACTCTCTTGGTCTTTGAAGGAATGGTGGTAGAGGGGAGAGAGGCTGTGAGAATATATGCAAAGGTGGATTCAGGATACAACAAATAAATGTCGATGGATCAGATGATTGTACAAAGAATTATATGAGGCACTGAGGCACAAGTAATATACGCTAGCCTCCACTTGGACAACTCTTTCCCTAAAAGATAAAATAGCACATTATAATATTTCTTCTAGTCTCCTTCTCTTTAGCTGTTCCAAAATTAAACCTAGTCATCTAGATTTATCAGAAATAGTTTAGCAAATTACTCAACATTGTCTCCAACTTTCTTCTAAACTTGAACATGCTAGCATATTTTTAAAATCGTTATACAGCGATACAAGATATCCATTTTCTTCTATTAACAAACTGAATTAGGCAAGTCAGGGCCTATCTATAATATCAATTTATTCATTCAAAAAGTTTCTGTGACATTTGAGGACTAGACAAGTTTCAGCCTTGGACCTTCAGTGAGGAACTAGGTGACTCAGTACCAGATACAGCATGAGCTAACACATCTTTTTCTTGGGCATTTGAACAGGAAAATGTGGAGAAAAGTCAGTAAGCAGCAGATACTGAATTTTAACCCAAATTATATGTGAACATTAAATGCAGAGAAGAGCATATTATTTTGGTTCAGAATTACACATAACTTCCATTTTTGAATATTGTGGTCAAAGTCTATGCACTCACTGTCTGAGCTCACAGTTTCTTCTGAGTCACTCTTGGTCACAGGCATCCACAGATAGTGACATGGTGACACTGACTGTTACAGTGCAAGCTTATGGTTTTTATCTCTTTACCATTCTTCAGATGACAGTACAGATTTAAGAATTTTACTGTTTCATTAAATATAGTTTCATTTTTTCCCCCTGAAACTTAAAAAGCTTCTCTTGAGAACCATTTAGAACATCCAATAGATATATATCCAGTGGCCAAATGTCAGGACTTCATGACACACTGATTGGTTGTTTTATCTTGGTTTGTTCTTGAGACTTGAAATCTCTCCCTATGTTGTTACTGTTTGGCTTAAATTGAATACCTTCTTCAAGCACAATAACCCTTTGACTTTTATTATTATATTAAGGAATAATGCTTTTCAAGGCATCTTAAGAAACAATTAAGGATCCAAATTCTAGTTTAACTATATAAACACTGTCTTTATCAAAGCAACTAACATAACTTAGATGACAATAAAGGAACAGCTGTCCTTTCTGTTTGGCTAAGATCACATATGCACAGGTGGCCAGAAGTTGTTTTCTCTTTTTTGTCATTTTGGATTTCCGGAAGATTTGAATTCCATGAGATTGTTTTATCATCTCACTCTCTGTACATATCCCTACCCTACTTACTTAACTTGAGTTATCTTGGCATCCAAAAGATTTTAACAAAATTTGGAAATAAATTTGAGGCCTTCATACAATTTCTAATACCACGTTAAAAAACAGCATCACATAATTGTAAAAATGATATCGTCCTGTGCTTACCAGTATGTTAGCCACTAGCTTTGTGTGACTAAATTGACTAAAAATTAAATTAAATTAAAAATTATTTTCCTTAGTTACATTAATCACTCTTCAAATGTTCAATAACTACATACCTAGTTGCTATAATTTTGAACAGGGCATATTATAAAATATTGGCTTCATCACAGAAACTTCTCTTGCTCAGTTCTGACTTAGACAAGCACAACCATTTTACAATTAGGGAAACCAATACACCTTAAATGATTTGCCCGAGTAATTCAGCTAGACTGACTGAGAACCAGGCATAAATTCCACATCTTTGAAGCCTGAACCAAAGTTATTTCTCTTGTACACGGATCCAAACCATTTTCAAAAGCAGCTCATGCATACACATTCTCTCTCTCTCTCTCTCTCTCCACACACACACACACACACACACACACACACACACACACACACACATACACACACACATCCCTAAAAGCATCAGGTCTTCCTTTTCTGTCATGCAGTGTGAAGTTCACATCCAATGTGCAAACTACAGATGGTAGATTCGAGAGGAATGTTAGACTGTGTTCATGATAGTGAATCAGGAATACCAACTGTTGCAGTGAAAGTGCAACATTTTTTCGAGAACACTGGTGGGATGGGGCACTGTTGATCAGCATTAGCCTTAAAGAGCAGAAGAAACATAGAATGTGCATGATTGATATTGTTCATAAGGGTCAGTTTCAGGTACTCTATTTTCCCAGAAAATTGTTCTGTTATAAACTCACATACAAAGACCCTGCGCTACCTAATATATTCTGTAAAGACTCTTTAAGTTTTGAATTAATTTCAAACATACAGAAAGGTTGCAGGAGCAGTACAAAGAACGCTTCATACCTTTCACCCATATCAATTTTTTTCTTCCTTTTTCTTTCTCCCTCTATACCTCTCTCTCTCCTCCCCCTCCTTTCTCTCTCTTTCTCTCTCTCCCCCCCTTCCCTCCATTCCTCCTCCATATATTTTTCCTTTTGAAGATAAGTTGCATAAATCATACCTCTTCAATACTAAATACTTCAGTTTCTGACATTATCTTACATAATCACGGCAAAACTATCAAAATTAATCTTGAAGCATAATTTTTACTATTCTAGCTCTTATTTTTACACAATAGACTCTATAAACTCCCTACTGAGCAAAAGAAAGACATCCTTTGAAAGTCTTAACTCAATGCTACTTTTCCCACATAGGCCTTGTTTATATAAAGTATTTTTTTCATGACTATAATTTTTTAAATTGTATAAATCAACAATATTATCAGCAAATTTTCCTTTTTTTTAAAACATCTTTATTGGAGTATAATTGCTTTACAATGGTGTGTTAGTTTCTGCTTTATAACAAACTGAATCAGCTATATGCATACACATATCCCCATATCCCCTCCCTCTTGCGTCTCGCTCCCTCCCACCCTCCCTATCCCACCCCTCTAAGTGGTCACAAAGCACCGAGCTGATCTCCCTGTGCTATATGGCTGCTTCCCACTAGCTATCTATTTTACATTTGGTAGTGTATATATGTCCATGCCACTCTCTCACTTTGTGCCAGCCTACCCTTCCCCCTCCCCGTGTCCTCAAGTACATTCTCTAGTAGGTCTGTGTCTTTATTCCCGTCTTACCCCTAGGTTCTTCATGACCTTCTTTTCTTTTTCTTTTCTATTTTTTTCTTAGATTCCATATATATGTGTGACCATACGGTTTTTGTTTTTCTCTTTCTGTTACTTCACTCTGTATGACGGACTCTAGCTCCATCCACCTCACTACAAATATCTCAATTTCGTTTCTTTTTATGGCTGAGTAATATACCATTGTACATATGTGCCACATCTTCTTTATCCATTCATCCGATGATGGACACTTACGTTGTTTCCATCTCCAGGCTATTGTAAATAGAGCTGCAATGAACATTTTGGTACATGAGTCTTTTTGAATTATGGTTTTCTCAGGGTATATGCCCAGTAGTGGGATTGCTGGGTAATATGGTAGCTCTATTTGTAGTTTTTTAAGGAACCTTCATACTGTTTTCCATAGTGGCTGTACCAATTCACATTCCCACCAGCAGTGCAAGAGTGTTCCCTTTTCTCCACACCCTCTTCAGCATTTATTGTTTCTAGATTTTTTGATGATGGCCATTCTGACCGGTGTGAGATGATATCTCACTGTAGCTTGTTTTTTTTTTTTTTTTTTTTGTGGTACACAGGCCTCTCACTGTTGTGGCCTCTCCCATTGCGGAGCACAGGCTCTGGACGCGCAGGCTCAACGGCCATGGCTCACACGCCCAGCCGCTCCACGACATGTGGGATCCTCCCAGACCGGGGCACGAACCCGTATCCCCTGCATCGGCAGGTGGACTCTCAACCACTGCGCCGCCAGGGAAGCCCTCATTGTAGTTTTGATTTGCATTTCTCTAATGATTAATGATGTTGAGCATTCTCTCATGTGTTTGTTGGCAATCTGTATATCTTCTTTGGAGAAATGTCTATTTAGGTCTTCTGCCCATTTTTGGATTAGGTTGTTTGCTTTTTATTATTGAGCTGCATGAGCTGCTTGTAAATCTTGGAGATTAATCCTTTGTCAGTTGCTTCATTTGCAAATATTTTCTCCTATTCTGAGGGTTGTCTTTTAGTCTTGTTTATGGTTTCCTTTGCTGTGCAAAAGCTATGAAGTTTCATTAGGTCCCATTTGTTTATTTTTGTTTTTATTTCCATTTCTCTAGGAGGTGGGTCAAATAGGATCTTGCTGTGATTTATGTCATAGAGTGTTCTGCCTATGTTTTCCTCTAAGAGTTTGATACTGTCTAGACTTACATTTAGGTCTTTAATCCATTTTGAGTTTATTTTTCGTGTATGGTGTCACGGACTGTTCTAATATCATACTTTTACATGTACCTGTCCAGTTTTCCCAGCACCACTTATTGAAGAGGCTGTCTTTTCTCCACTGTATATTCTTGCCTCCTTTATCAAAGATAAGGTGACCATATGTGCGTGGGTTTATCTTTGGGCTTTCTATCCTGTTCCATTGATCTATATTTCTGTTTTTGTGCCAGTACCATACTGTCTTGATTACTGTAGCTTTGTAGTATAAAGTCAGGGAGCCTGATTCCTCCAGCTCCATTTTTTGTTCTCAAGATTGCTTTGGCTATTCGGGGTCTTTTGTGTTTCCATACAAATTGCAAAATTTTTTGTTCTAGTTCTGTGAAAAATGCCAGTGGTAGTTTGATAGGGATTGCATTGAATCTGTAGATTGCTTTGGGTAGTAGAGTCATTTTCACAATGTTGATTCTTCCAATCCAAGAACATGGTATATCTCTCCATCTATTTGTATCATCTTTAATATACAAAGTATTTGCCAAAGTTTTCCAAGACCTCGTCATCATACTTGTTTTATCTCAGGAGTAATCCTCAGACTAAGCAAATGTTTAGCCATGCTAGTCATTAGCATATTCAATAATCTTCTCCAAGGTCAATCACCATACATATCAGCCTTCTAATTCCATCAAAAGTAGACTATGGACATTTAGAAATTAAATTAACTGATTCTACTCTCTAATGAAAGAACTGTAAGTTTCCAAATCCCCTTTTTTTTTCTTGGTCTTTTCTTTTTTGTTACTGTGGTTTAAAATCTTGTTGCATTGATGTTGACAGTGGAAAACTAAAGATTGAGACAGGAAATGTAAAAATAAAATGTCCTATCATCACTTGGGAATTATGCAGTGTGGCTTCATTTCATATTCATATATTTATTTATTTATTTATTTATTCATATACATATAATATTTAACCAGACATTAGTTTTATTTCTCTAACACACATATTAAATAGAATATTTAGACTGATTTAAGGTCTAATATTCTGCTTCCATACTGTGGCACATAAGTCAGCCACCCTTACGCAAAACACAAAGCCTCCCATTTTGGAAGCTGTGCTTACCCTCTCCACCAGTAGGTTAGTGCAAATACTCTTCTGCTAAGAGTATGTTCAGGGTAAACGACATGTTAGGGCTATGTGCTTAACTGTATTTAGGTTGACTATTGTGTCTGTGCCCATAGTTTAGAAAGTACTGTTAATTACACCCTTATAAATTCATTGTGGGAAAACAGAATTAAATATATGTCCTAAAGGATGTTCCCAATACTAAATACATTAAAGTCAGCAGTTCTTCACTTAAAAAAAAAAAAATTGCCTAAGCGTTCACTGCCTATGCCTCTTGCCTTTTGGAATCACCGTCTGCATTTGAAGTTTTGTGATCTTGGCATTGCCAAAGCGTAAGCGTGCGCTTCAATGTTTGACATTCTGTGATCCATGAAGTCCACTTTGTACCTGGGAAAGAGTCAGCGAGCTCGCATCTGGCAAAGGAGAGCTCCCCCTGGCAGAGAACAGCTACACATTCTCACAGTTCTTGTTTCTGAAGACTCCGTCTCAAGAAAGTTTTCTTTTTTAAATTGTAGCAAACCCAAACATACACATATTGTAAGTAGATATATATAAATATAGCTTTTTGTCTCTTAACTTTTTTGAGGAAAAAAAACCTTCCCCAGACTTGAGATCCTGCTTTGTCTTCCTGACAGTGGAGGTGTCTCATTCTGTGCAGTCCCCATGGGAGCGTTGTGAAAACTTCCGGTAGAAATTGGTTGGAGGGGCATAAAATAACTACTAGGTGCCCAGTTTTGAGATCTGGGAGAAAGTCTCATTCCCAACTCTAAACACTCTTACGCTGAAAGAGAAGAACAGCGGCAGAGCAATTCACAGTGAAACAAAGGGATATTGGTCTGAGTCATCTTGCTGCTTCTGCCAATGTCCCTTTCTCTCCATTTACTACAATTCCTTCCCACAGCTCATTTTCAACACTTTTAGAGCTTGCTCTCTCGTATCAACTGCTTTGCGAAAGTAGCTTTGATTTGCCCATGAGAAAGGATCCCAATGCAAGGTGGATATTTGTGTGTACGGCAACAGTGGCAATGCCTCTGGTCCAACTTTCCCTGATTGCCCAAAGTCTGTCTGGATCACCAATGATGAACAGCATGCATTGTGGTATCTGGGACACTGTTAGAGTCTAGACATGTAAAGCTTGAAGGGACTTAAAAGTTTGTCTAATCTAATTTCTTCCATAAGATTTTAACCACTTAGGGGGCTTCGTGCCTTGTTTCTCATTTTAATCTTCGCACCCAGTATAGTGCCCAGCTCACAGCAAGTACTTAAAAAGCACTGACACTTGATGGTATAAACCAAGGCCTTTATTGCTTTTATAAAAATGTAAACTGAGATCCAAAGAGGAAGTGATTTTTTTCATTGACACACAGCCTGTTAACGAAAGAGCAAGGTGTTAGAAGGAAACGGGTCGGTATTAACTCCACTGCGCATCCATTCCACGGCACAACGTTGTTTTAAACACAAGCAACTGCTACAATCACCCTCTAGCAACTCAACAATTTTTACTAAGTATCCCTGTTCAGAGAGTGTTAGTTTTTCACTCCAAAATGTGAAATAGCACCGTATTTGGAATCAAAATACCAGTTTACAGATTTGTCCATTAATAGCTACGTGAGCCTTAGCTTCTTTGTCTACAAAATAAAGATAAGAATTCTGGCAATAATTTTAGGACGAGTCTGAAAACATTCTTTCACATGTGATCATAGATGTCCAACTATGTGAGCCCTAGAGTGCTCAAAAATACTCTACTAATGAGAGATTAATATTTAGTTTATAATATTAAGAGATAATATTACATAAGTAGTCTCCCCAATAAGAGAATGATTATTATAATTTATATAATGTTACATATTTTATATAACATAATATAAACATATTATATATAATGTAAATTTATAAATTCTTAATTTATCTTTCAGCATCTGAGTCAAAAAAGGGACTGTTAGTCTTACAGACATAAAGAAATCACTGCTAGAAGTTTGAAGTATGGGTTAGTATGTGGGTATACATTTGCTCACAGGCAATGTCAAGTAAGACTAATTAACACTAAATAGAAACCTCCTCCTGATTTTCTTTTTGCTCCTCCGCTTTCCTATGGTGCCTTATGCAGCCTGACTTACCATGCTTCGCCACCTTCCCCAGGCCCAGACCTCGTGAACCAGGAGAATATTATAGGCTAAGTTGTGAAAGCAAAAACTCCTGGTGTGAGGCAAATAAGCACAGCACTGGGAGCCGTTTAACAAATTATGCCTTCCAGTGCCTATACTGACACCGTGGTACCCCCTGAAGCTCAATGCTCGTATCACTTAGATGAGGAACTCAGTCCCAGAGGTTGTTTCCTTCATGCCCACTCAGGCCATGAACTTCCCTTTACAACCAGAAAATGAGCAGACCCAAAATAGGCAGGAAAGTTTTTGAAACAATTTCTTTCGCAGAGAAAAGTCATATGCTTAGAAACTCTCTAGCTGTTTCAGTGTGGCTGTTCTCAGCTGTTTGTGCCATTTACTTTTTAATTTTGTGTGTGTGCGTGTGTTTATATGTGTGTATACATATATATATGTATTAAGTGTATATACTGAGTGTATATATATATATATACACACATACACACTGAGGTCCCTAGTGTTTGCTTCTAGCCCCTTTAACATATTTTTGCAGTAAGAATAATAAGTAACTGCACAATAAGCTTTTTTCCTGTTTATTTATTTATTTAACATCTTTATTGGAGTATAATTGCTTTACAATGTTGTGTTAGTTTCTGTTGTATAACAAAGTGAATCAGCTATATGTATACATATATCCCCATATCCCCTCCCTCTTGCATCTCCCTTGTCACCCTCCCTATCCCACCCCTCTAGGGGGTCACAAAGCACGGAGCTGATCTCCCTGTGCTATGTGGCTGCTTCCCACTGGCTATCTATTTTACATTTGGTAGTGTATATACGTCAATGCTACTATCTCACTTCGTCCCAGCTTACCCTTCCCCTCCCCGAGTCCTCAAGTCCATTCTCTACGTCTGTGTCTTTTTTCCTGTCCTGCCCCTAGGTTCTTCATAACCATTTTTTTTTTTTTTTTAGATTCCATATATATGCACAATAAGTTTTGACTTCAAAGATTCATCTCCTGCTTTCCCTCTTTTCTCTGCTTTTGGTGACCTCTGAAGTCTTTTCTAATCCTGAGAGTGTCTGACTGACCTAGTTATTAAACTGCAAACGGGGAAGAAATTTCTTATAATGAGAATTCTAAAGGAGGAAAATAAAATAGGCAAACTAGAAAGAAAAAGGAAAGCAAAAAGAGAAGGTTTGAGGCAGCTAAAAATACTGTTAGGGAAGTGTACAGAAATAATAAACACATTTACTAAAGTCCTGGGGTGTTTTACGGCGGCATGGAGTGTTTTGTAAGAAAAAAAAACATGACATGGTACTTTCTATAAATACAGCACTTTTCTTTGGTATCTCAAAGAGGAGTTTTTCATTTATTATTCAGTTGATCCTTTCACAATTTGTATAACGAGGAACTGAAATGATAAAAGATTTTCCCTAATTTTCCCCTTGTTCCTGTGTGGGAGGGTGTGGGGGATGAATATGGGTGGGAGATAGAGAAGGCAACTGATCAACAGTTCTGTGCCCAATAACTTCCTCTGGGGCAAGGGACAGCGCATTATAATTACAGGCATCTTGACCTCTTGAATAACTGAGACCAATGAGAGGCGTGATAAACAAGGGTTACATCAAGTGAGGTTCCAGCAAACTTCATAACTCCCAGATTTCAGGAGAAAGCCTTCCCTCCCATATAACATTCAAGTGTCCAGTGTCCTTGTCATGACCACTTCCTCTGGTTTTCTTCTTTTCCCCCCTACTCTCAAGCAATTCTTATTTCTGGCACAAAAGAAAGGATGCATCTTAGAGGGCATACGTGAAATAAACAGACACAGAAGAAAAAAAAAAAAAAAACCACCTCACAAATCCCCCATGGCAAAGGAGAAGAAGACGTTTCAAGGCAAGTATGTACTCCTAAAGGAGCAATTGGTCTGGCCTGATGATGGAAGGGAGGATGTATAATTCCTGGAATTACACAGTGTTTGTGTGGGGAAAACTGGAACGGGAAAAAAAAAAAAGAGAGGCAGAGCAAAAAAGGGGAGGGAACTTACAAGGCTTTCCTCCTCTTTTAGAATTCTGGCAGACTACCTGGCTTCACAGACCTTGTCACAGCCAACATCATGAAACATGTTGGCTCTGCTAACGTGCTTCCCTTCTACTGTCTTATTGTGGCTAAGATGATATGAGGGTCAATTATACATCTGATACTCAGATCAAGTTTTATTTTCCAGTCCTAAGAAGACAGATTTATACCTTCAAGGAGTAGATTCTTTCTTGGCCATTCTATGCCCAACACTCTTCTAAGTTATTCTATGTCAAGGTCATACTCTTGAATATAGGAACCAAAAAAGGACAGGGAAAAATGGAAAATAACAAATCTTACAATACTTCATGCAAATGGCTTTGTACTATTTTCTGATCCTAAATCTGAGTCAATAATGTCTCCCAGACAATTGGGTACGGGGTTGAATACAAGAAGTTTACTGAACTCTAAGGAAGCATTTTAATTACTTTTGTGATTTATTACTTACTGGGATAATTCCTGAGAGTCAGTAGCGTTGCTCGCGAGAACTTTGAGAAATTGCTGGTGTGAGTTACAGGTGAGCCACATTAATCATTGCTGGGGTTTTGTCAGTGTGGGTTTTCACCCCACGAAGCTTCTACCTCAAACGCTAAGCTATACTATGCTAACCCTGCATCACATCACCCTTCCTTCAGACCAGAAATGAAGTGAACTTTATTCCTCCCACCCCAGTTACACTTTAGAAAGCAAAATTATCATCATATGAGACTGATGTGGCTAAAAGGCAATGAAATGGGTCAGATAACGTCTATCCTAAGTTTGAATACACTTTATTAATTCGTTTATTCAACAAATGAGTTTTGTTTTGTTTTTAGTGCTTACTCGTTTTTTGGTTGTTGTTTTTTTTCTTTTTTTTAAGTGCACTATTCTAGGTGCTGGGGCCACAGTAGAAAATAAATCCAAGTGCCCACTTTCATGGAGCTTACATTCTAGTCGGGGGGAGACAAAGATAAATACATTTATAAAATCCATTGATGATAATAATTGGATAGAAGGTAAGAGCGAAGTATGCTATTTTATATGGTGTGGTCAGGGAAGGTTTCTTCGTTTAGGGCCTAATTGTGCAGAGATCTACAGAAACTGAGGAAAAGACAATGAGTGAGCATGGAGAAGAGTTCGCTAACCAGAGTACTGAGTACTCAAAGGGCTTGAGGTGAGTGTGTTTAAGGGCAAACAAGGAGGATGATGTGGCCAGAGGCTAGTGATCAAGTAAAGGAGTGCTAAGAAAGGGAGTCAGAAAGTAGGCTGGAAGAGGAAACATAGAGGGACAAGAACATAGTCAGTTGAAGGTTTGAAAGGGAAGTGGTAAGATATGTATATTGTGTTAGTACCATTTTAGCTGAGGCAGGCAGAAGATATAATAGGAGGATTTAGGGATGGATTAGGGAAATTATTTGAGGAACTACTGCTCATAACCATGTGAAACATAAAGGTGAATGGAAGTGGTGAAGAGTGGTCACTTTTGTGTACAATTCAAAGGCATATTTAAGGATAGATCAGCCTCAAGTGTAGGAGAGAGTAGCCATGATCACAAGGTTTTTAGCCTGATCGGATGGTAGAATAGAGATCCACCCAATGGGATAATCAATCAGGGAAAGAGTAGGTTGGGTACATTTTGAATTAAAGTTTATTTCTGAACATGTTAAATGTGAGGCTCTTTATAGAAATCTAAGTTGAGATGTCAGGTTTATTATGTATACGTAAGTCTAGATTTCATTAAACAGTATAGATTAGAGAAAAAAAAACTTTGGAAATTATCAGGTAGAATGATGTCAGTTAGGGAGAGAGAAGAGAGAGGGAAAAGTTAGCAAGACCAAGGCCTGTGGAACTCCAACATTTAGAGTCCAGGATAAAGAGGCAGTAAAACAAACAAACAAAAAATAAAATGGAACAAAAGAAGCTGGTATTTAGAGGAGGAAATAAACCAAGAGTTTTGTGTGAACAAACTGCTGTGATTACAAATGTGCTGTCGAAAGGTGGGGTGAGATGAGGGCTCAGAAATGTACTTTGGATTTGACAACGTGGATGTCATTGCCGATATTTGGCAAAATTCAGAGAATCCTCCTCATGATTTATATCAAGAAGTGATCAGCCACATACATTTCATTTCCTATTAAAAGCCCAAAGAATTTTTTTAGAAAATGTGGTATCTGAAAGCTAGCTAATACCAGCATAAAAATTACACCCACGTAAAATTGACAGGAGAGGAAATAATAATAAATCAATGAATTTTTCTCGTTTGCAGATAAGGACATTTTAATTTTGCAATCATATAAAGAAGATGAGGCTTTTCTCCAGCTTTTCCTGTGAGAGGAATTATACATTAGTAAGTAAAATTATTTCAATTTGGTTGAATTTGTGCCAAATCTAAGCAAGTGAGTCAGGCATCCAAGAAAACTAATTTGAATGGTTGATCATTCACAGAGTTATTTTTCAGCATCTGAATCCAGTGTCACCAGTTGAGGGATGTCCTTTTCTCTTTTGTAATGATGCCGGTGGCTTAATTTTGAATATGCTCTATTTATTTTGCATTTTTCTTCCAAATGAGTTGTAATTCAGTGATTAGATCAATACAAATTATAGTTAAAATCTTTTTCTTGGTAGGGTTTGGTTTTCTTTTTTGAATTTTATTTTATTTATTTTTTTAGACAAGAGGTTCTTATTCGTCATCCATTTTATACACATCAGTGTATACATGTCAATCCCAATCTCCCAATTCATCATACCACTACCCCCACCCCCCACTGCTTTCCCCCCTTGGTGTCCATACATTTGTCCTCTAGTTCTGTGTCTGTATTTCTGCCCTGCAAACCAGTTCATCTGTACCATTTTTCTAGGTTCCACATATACGCATTAATATACAATATTTGTTTCTCTCTTTCTGACTTACTTCACTCTGTATGACAGTCTCTAGATCCATCCACGTCTCAACAAATGACCCAATTTCATTCCATTTTATTGCTGAGTAATATTCCTTTGTATATGTGTACCACATCTTCTTTATCCATTCGTCTGTCGACGGGCATTTAGGTTGCTTCCATGACCTGGATATTGTAAACAGTGCTGCAATGAACACTGGGGTGTATGTGTCTTTTTGAATTATGGCTTTCTCTGGGTATATGCCCAGTAGTGGGATTGCTGGATCATATGGTAATTCTATTTTTAGTTTTTTAAGGAACCTCCATACTGTTCTCCATAGTGACTATCAATTTACATTCCCACCAACATTGCAATAGGGTTCCCTTTGCTCCACACCCTCTCCATCATTTGTTGTTTGTAGATTTTCTGATGATGCCCATTCTAACTGGTGTGAGGTGATCCCTCATTATAGTTTTGATTTCCATTTCTCTAATAATTAGTGATGTTGAGCAGCTTTCATGTGCTTCTTGGCCATCTGTATGTCTTCTTTGGAGAAATGTCTATTTAGGTCTTCTGCCCATTTCTGGATTGGGTTGTTTGTTTTTTTAATATTGAGCTGCATGAGCTGTTTATATATTTTTGAGATTAATCCTTTGTCCGCTGATTCATTTGCAAATATTTTCTCCCATTTTGAGGGTTGTCTTTTTGTTTTGTTTATGGTTTCCTTTGCTGTGCAAAAGCTTTTAAGTTTCATTAGGTCCCATTTGTTTATTTTTGTTTTTATTTCCATTACTCTAGGAGGTGGATCAGAAAAGATCTTGCTGTGATTTATGTCAAACAGTGTTCTTCCTATGTTTCCTCTAAGAATTTTATAGTGTCCGCTCTTACACTTAGTTCTCTTATCCATTTTGAGTTTATTTTTGTGTATGGTATTAGAGAGTGTTCTAATTTCATTATTTTGCATGTAGCTGTCATTTTTCCAGCACCACGTATTGAAGAGACTGTATCTTCTCTGCTGTATATCCTTGTCTTCTTTGTCATAGATTAGTTGACCATAGGTGCGTGGGTTTATCTCTGGGATTTCTATCTTGTTCCATTGATCTATGTTTCTGTTTTTGTACCAGTACCATACTGTCTTGATTACTGTAGCTTTGTAGTATATTCTGAAGTCAGGGAATCTGATTCCTCCAGCTCCATTTTTTTCCCTCAAGACTGCTTTGGCTATTTGGGATCTTTTGTGTCTCCATACAAATTTAAAGATTTTTTGTTCTAGTTCTGTAAAAAATGCCAGTGGTAATTTGAGAGGGATTGCACTGAATCTACAGGTTGCTTTGGGTAGTATAGTCATTTTCACAATATTGATTCTTCCAATCCAAGAACATGGTATATCTCTCCATCTGTTGGTATCATCTTTGATTTCTTTCATCAGTGTCTTATAGTTTTCTGCATACAGGTCTTTTGTCTCCCTAGGTAGGTTTATTCCTAGGTATTTTATTCTTTGTGCTGCAATGGTAAATGGGAGTGTTTCCTTCATTTCTCTTTCAGATTTTTTATCATTAGTGCATAGGAATGCAAGAAATTTCTGTGCATTAATTTTTGTATCCTGCAACTTTACCAAATTCATTGATTAGCACTAGTAGTTTTCTGGTGGCATCTTTAGGATTCTGTATGTATAGTATCATGTCATCTACAAACAGTGACAGTTTTACTTCTTCTTTCCAATTTGTATTCCTTTTATTTCTTTTTCTTCTCTGATTTCTGTGGCTAGGACTTCCAAAACTATGTTGAATAGTGGTGAGAGTGGACATCCTTGTCTTGTTCCTGATATTAGAGGAAATGCTTTCAGTTCTTCACCATTGAGAATGATGTTTGTTGTGGGTTTGGTGTATATGGCCTTTATTATGTTGAGGTAGGTTCCCTCTACGCCCACTTTCTGGACAGTTTTAATCATAAATTGGTGTTGAATTTTTGTCAAAAGCTTTTTCTGCATCTATTGAGATGATCATATGGTTTTTCTCCTTCAATTTGTTAATATGGTGTATCACATTGATTGATTTGTGTATACTGAAGAATCCTTGAATCCCTGGGATAAACCCCTCTTGTCATGGTGTATGATCCTTTTAATGTGTTGTTGGATTCTGTTTGCTAGTATTTTGTTGAGGATTTTTGCATCTATATTCATCAGTGATGTTGCTCTGTAATTTTTTTTGTAGTATCTTTGTCTCGTTTTGGTATCAGGGTGATGGTGACCTCATAGAATGAGTTTGGGAGTGTTCCTTTCTCTGCAATGTTTTGGAAGAGTTTGAGAAGGACGGGTGTTAGCTCTTCTCTAAATGTTTGATAGAATTCACCTGTGAAGCCATCTGGTCCTGGACTTTTGTTTGTTGGAAGATTTTTAATCACAGTTTCAATTTCATTACTTGTGATCGGTCTGTTCATGTTTTCTATTTCTTCCTGGTTCAGTCTTGGAAGTTTATACCTTTCTAAAAATTTGTCCATTACTTCCAGGTTGTCTAGTTTATTGGCATAGAGTTGTTTGTAGTAGTCTCTTTGGATGTTTTGTATTTCTGCGGTGTCTGTTGTAACTTCTCCTTTTTCATTTCTAATTTTACTGATTTGAGTGCTCTTCCTTTTATTCTTGATGAGTCTGGCTAATGGTTTATCAATTTTGTTTATCTTCTCAAAGAACCAGCTTTTAGTTTTATTGATATTTGCTATTGTTTTCATTGTTTCTACTTCATTATTTCTACTCTGATCTTTATGATTTCTTTCCTTCTGCTAACTTTGGGTTTTGTTTGTTCTTCTTTCTCTAGGTTCCTGTAGGTGTAACGTTACATTGTTTATTTGAGATTTTTCTTAATCCTTGAGGTAGGCTTGTATAGCTATAAACTTCCTTCTTAGAACTTATTTTGCTGCATTCCATAGGTTTTGGATCGTCATGTTTTCATTGTCAGTTGTCTCTACGTATTTTTTGATTTCCTCAGTGATCTCTTGGTTATTTAGTAATGTACTGTTTAGCCTCCATGTGTTTGTGTTTATTACGTTTTTTCCCCTGTAATTCATTTCTAATTTCATAGCGTTGTGGTCAGAAAAGATGCTTGATATGATTTCAATTTTCTTAAATTTACTGAGGCTTGATTTGTGACCCAAGGTGTGATATGTCCTGTAGAATGTTCCGTGTGCACTTGCAGAGAAAGTGTAATCTGCTGTTTTTGGATGGAATGTCCTATAAATATCAATTAAATCTATCTGGTCTATTGTGTCATTTAAAGCTTCTGTTTCCTTATTTATTTTCATTTTGGATGATCTGTCCATTGGTGAAAGTGGAGTGTTAAAGTCCCCCACTATTATTGTGTTACTGTCAATTTCCTCTTTTATAGCTGTTAGCAGTTGCCTTATGTATTGAGGTGCTCCTATGTTGGGTGCATATATATTTATAATTGTTATATCTTCTTCTTGGATTGATCCCTTGATCATTATGTAGTGTCCTTCCTTGTCTCTTGTAACATTCTTTATTTTAAAGTCTACTTTATCTGATATGAGTATTGCTACTTCAGCTTTCTTTTGATTTCCATTTGCATGGAATATCTTTTTCTAACCCCTCACTTTCAGTCTGTATGTGTCCCTAGGTCTGAAGTGGGTCTCTTGTACACAGAATATATACGGGTCTTGTTTTTGTATCCATTCAGCGAGCCTGTGTCTTTTGGTTGGACCATTTAATCCACTCATGTTTAAGGTAATTATCAATATGTATGTCCCTACGACCATTTTCTTAATTGTTTTGTGTTTGTTTTTGTAGTTCCTTTTCTTCTTCTGTGTTTCTCACTTGGAGAAGTTCCTTTAGCATTTGTTGTAGAGCTGATTTGGTGGTGCTGAATTCCCTTAGCTTTTACTTGTCTGTAAAGCTTTTGATTTCTCCATTGAATCTGAATGAGATCCTTGCCAGGTAGAGTAATCTTGG
This sequence comes from Delphinus delphis, assembly GCF_949987515.2. Lineage (NCBI taxonomy): Eukaryota > Metazoa > Chordata > Mammalia > Artiodactyla > Delphinidae > Delphinus > Delphinus delphis. The sequence continues at coordinate 90,136,111 of NC_082689.1, forward strand.
TTGTAGGTTCTTCCCTTTCATCACTTTAAGTATATCATGCCACTCCTTTCTGGCTTGTAGAGTTTCTGCTGAGAAATCAGCTGTTAACCTTATGGGAGTTCGCTTGTATGTTATTTGCCGTTTCCCTTGCTGCTTTCAATAATTTTTGTCTTTAATTTTTGCCAATTTGATTACTATGTGTCTTGGCGTGTTTCTCCTTGGGTTTATCCTGTATGGGACTCGCTGCGCTTCCTGGTCTTGGGTGGCTATTTCCTTTCCCATGTTAGGGAAAGGAAATATATAATCTCTTCAAATATTTTCTCTGGTCCTTTCTCTCTCTTCTCCTTCTGGAACCCCTATAATGTGAATGTTGTTGCATTTAATGTTGTCCCAGAGGTCTCTTAGGCTGTCTTCATTTCTTTTCATTCTTTTTTCTTTATTCTGTTCCGCAGCAGTGAATTCCACCATTCTATCTTCCAGGTCATGTATCCGTTATTCTGCCTCAGTTATTCTGTTATTGATTCCTTCTAGTGTAGTTTTCATTTCATTTATTGTATTGTTCATCTCTGTATGTTTGTTCTTTAATACTTCTAGGTTTTTGTTAAACATTTCTTGCATCTTCTCGATCTTTGCCTCCATTCTTTTTCCGAGGTCCTGGATCATCTTCACTCTCATTATTCCAAATTCTTTTTCTGGAAGGTTGCCTATCTCCACTTCATTTAGTTGTTTTTCTGGGGTTTTATCTTGTTCCTTCATCTGGTACATAGCCCTCTGCCTTTTCATCTTGTCTATCTTTGCGTGAATGTGGGTTTTTTTCCACAGGCTGCAGGACTGTAGTTCTTCTTGCTTCTGCTGTCTGCCCTCTGGTGGATCTAGTTCAAATTTTGATGGTTACAATCTACAATTTGTTTTTAATTATTTCAGTTATTTTGGTGAATGGATGACATATTTTGTCTTATTTATGCTTTTAACTTATGCATTTGGTTTTATGTAGAGAATAGTCACAACACCTCGTGGTGCCCAATAAATATCTGAAGAGTAAATACTTAAATGGTTGAATGAATAAATTTCCCAAGTCTATTCCCTAAATTTTAGGTAGACATGACAGAATTCTTGGCTTACTCAATTTTGATGCAAGAAAAAAGCTTCTAGGTAAAACAAATATTTTGACTCCATGTTTTTTTACCAGAAAATAAAATATCAAACTCCCTAATGCGAAAATTGTGTTTAAAAATTAGTTATGTGGAATTACATTCATAGAATATTGCCAAAAAATATATGAAATTCTATATGGTCCACTAGATTTTATTCTTGCTATTATTAAATGTTTCCTATAATTCCTTAGGACCCAACCCATGCTCTTCAGAAGTCCTTCCCTAATCTACCCATAAGTCTCAATCCACCATCCATCAAGTTTCCCATCCAGCAGAACACATTACACACATTATATTTTCTTATATCATTGCACCTAAACCACATTATTGATATAATCTGCTTTTTTTTTTTTTTTTGCGGTACGCTGGCCTCTCACTGTTGTGGCCTCTCCCATTGAGGAGCAAAGGCTCCGGACACGCAGGCCCAGCGGCCATGGCTCACGGGCCCAGCCACTCCGCGGCACGCAGGACCCTCCTGGACCGGGGCACGAACCCGCGTCCCCTGCATCGGCAGGTGGACTCTCAACCACTGCGCCACCAGGGAAGCCCTATAATCTGTCATTTTGTTCATCACCCAGACTGAACTTTGTGTTCTTTGAAATTGGGACCTTGACTTAACCAACATTATATTTCCAATCCTGAGCACCGTGTCTGGCATATATTAGCTAGTCACTAAATGTTTTTGGAAAATAAACGAGTTAAAAGAAAGAGCCCTAAAGATTGATCATCTTATATATTGTAAATGTTATAAGAAGCATCATCTCACAGATTATACAGTGTTTGTCTTATGAGAATCCATGGTAGAAGTTAAGTTCAATTCATATAATAAGAAAAAGTAATCAAAAAGATCGACAATACATTCTCTTTCCAAGAAACTCGTTTGTTTGGTTCTTCTTTATAGACACTTTGCATCCTATTAGTAATTGTGTTTCAATCTTTGCTTTCAAAATGGTGAGTACAAAGCTGAATGCTTAGCTCAGCTCTAGCATCTCTTAAGAAAAGTGTGGCATACACTGTCTTCATTTTCCTCTCCAGGTCAGTAAGATGCCAAAACCCATTGTCTGTGCACTGTATTATAGAATTTGAATATGGAGCCAGATAATATTAATCAATGACCAAAATGAGAGAATAAAAGAAACAAGGTGTTTAGTTGGCCCTGTAACTGGGAAGAAAGGAAAGTGGGATGATTAGTCATTCATTTTTCTCAGTAACCCTTATAAGGTGAGCCAGGGGAATTTCAGATCTGCCTTTAAAGAATGATTTTCTTCATTTTCCAACAGTTGTAGATGCACACATAGGCACATGCCTGCACACACACACTCACGCAAACACACCAAATGCCGTAATTTGAAGTGAGTTAATACGCTGCATGGCTGGGGTACAGTTAACATTTCCCCTGAATTGCAGCAGAGTGACTGAGCATATTTACTGCATGCACTATCTTAGGTTTTTGACTGTGTTCTTCCTTTGAGACAGCACAGGGCTCTGCTTGTCCTAAAAGCTTAGGCAAACTGATTTGCGAATGCAAGCATGTGCATTTCAGGGGAAAGCAGAGTAATAGAGTGAGAGTCATTTCTGTCACAGCGCTTGCCTTTCCTAGATTATGATTAGGCACTGGAATTTGCTGGTTTCTTGTTTTGTATGTGTGCACCCATTGCCAAGTAGCCTCCAGGTGCATGAACAATAACAGCAAAGATGCAGTGAATAGGAATATTAAAAAAGAAAACTACTTATTATAACATTACCATAAGCGCAATACGTGAACAGTGGCTTACAACTTTCACAATACTGCCCCTTGTAGAGAAACTAGTTTAAAATCATGATCTTAAACCACACCAGGAACTTCCACTGAAAGGAGCTATGTTGGATTCACAAACAAGTTTCCCAGCTTTCCAAAGAAAATGTTCATTCCCTCATTTCACACTGGATAAATCTAGGCGCTATTACCAGAAGCGTAAGAATTCATATTAATTGTAAAGTGGTATCGCAGAGGGAGACATCATTACAAAGCTGGCTAGCAAGCAAACTTGGAAGGCTTTGTGGGAGGACAGTAAATACTGAACCCTGGAATCAGACAAAAAACGCTCCAGTACATGTAGTTGGTATTCTGAAAATTTTGGTTTATACAGTCAATACAAACATTTTGTCAGTAATATTTACTGAGATCCTAATGTATGTTGAATGTTATAAAACATATAACAAGGGGCTTCCCTGGTGGCGCAGTGGTTGAGAGTCCGCTTGCCGATGCAAGGGACACGGGTTCGTGCCCCAGTCCGGGAAGATCCCACATGCCGCGGAGCAACTGGGCCCGTGAGCCATGGCTGCTGAGCCTGTGCGTCCGGAGCCTGTGCTCTGCAACGGGAGAGGCCACAACAGTGAGAGGCCCGCGTATCGCAAAACAAAAACAAAAACAAAAACAAAAAAAACATGTAACAAAATGAAATAGGAGCTATTGTGATATCTGTTAATTGCTTAGGAAACACTGACAGCTGGAATTTGGAGTAGGAGACAAGTAAAGCTCATTTCAGACCAATGACACAGATGTCACCCAGAAGTAGAAGAGAAAGGGGTCATCTGATAATGTCCATGTAAAAACGACAAAACTTATAAATTTAGTGCACACAGGGTGCCTAGTACATATAATTGATCATACATCCCAGCTGGCTACGCAAACTGCAGTTTTCAAAATGCCAAGTGTGAGGTACTGTGTGTTTAACTTCAGAATCCTTTTTTCTTTTTTTTTTTTTTTTTTGCGGTACGCGGGCCTCTCACTGTTGTGGCCTCTCCCGTTGCAGAGCACAGGCTTTACAGTGAAATAAATTCACGTAGAATTGAAAAGGATAAATATCAGAGAGTAAATACTCCAAGGGCATACAGAGGCTTGAGGGGCATTTTGTACATGAAGTCAAAAAGTTGGAAATATCCACAGTTAATCAACAGATCTCTAAATATACCTCAACGGCCAAAGTAGTCTTGACATTTCAGCTTATCTTGAGGCTTATTTTTAACTATTTGGGTTAACTTTACATAAAATCAAAATACATCACACAATTTCTGTATCATAGAGAGCAGAGGAAGATACAAAATCTATTGGCAAGAAGCATGTGTGTTCAAAATTCCTCAGCATTCTACGTGTGATTATCTCACCTTGAGAGATAAAGGCACATGAGCATCCAGTAGCTTCTAGAATTGCAAGTTCCATAATCAGAAATCAGTTGTAACTATCCTGTAATCATTACTGCCTATCAGAAAAAATGTTAGTTGCTCAAGCTGCTGAATTTACCTACACTAAGAAAGAAGAATCAGATCAATGTGAAATAAAACCTTGGTTCAATGAAACAGTTTTAGGAGATAAAGGAACAAGCCCATGCCTCTGGTGAATGGATCTGAAGGGAAACTTCTCTGCAGGACTGAAACTTGGTCACAGCCTGGGGCTCATGCTATATATGTCTCTGTTGTTTCCAATGATGCCTTGAGATTCTGTTTGACTTCTCAGCTTTCCCTTAAACAAGCAGCCAAGTTGGGAGGGATCTTAGCAATAGCCAGTGCAAGATTCAAAAGTTATATTTATCGGTATATCCTTTAGCAGCTAAATTCACAATTGTGAGAGTATATTGCCTTACATCCAACGGTCACAAAAATGGGAATATCACAAATTGGTACCAGAAGTAGACACCTGTCATGTTTTTCTGCCCAATTTACTTTTATCCATTGGGGAGCTACCTCTTCCTTTCCTATTATTGCTTGCAAAACTGAAACATTTTAGGTTTAATAAATCCCCTGGCCAGATGGATAGGCACATGCCCCAACCCCACTAATCATGATACTCCTTACCCCTCTGCAAAAGTGACTGGTCCAAGAATTAAATATGAACCCCATGGGAGCTAATTAGGGTCCGTCTATGTGATTTGATAATTGTTTCTAGAAATGAAAATACTTTCCTCTCTTGGGGTTATCTGTCGTTAAGGTTGTTGGTTTGGAAATACTCAAGGCCATCATTCTTATTCTGTGACACAAGCCTGACTGTGACAAGGCTAAAATGAGATCAATAAACAAAGAGAAATAGAAATGAACAAAGCTAAAAAGAGAGAAAAAGAAAAATTGTAGAGACAGGATCCAAACATCGTTTTTTCAGTCCTTAATTCAATAGAGAATATGATCAGCCCTTAGGTTTCCTGGATGTGCTGGCAAGTAAACATCTCCCATCATTCTTAATCTAAGTCAGTTTAAGTTAGGTTTCTGGAGTTTCCAACCAAAAAACACATCAACTTTACAATGCCACTACTTTCTATTTTTTGAATTTTATCCCTAAGAAGTAAACCCCTGCTTCTAAGCCTTGGTTTTAGGAGAATTTAATTTCATCTATCTAAGTAGATGGCTTGAGAAGGACTGTGATAAATGACTCATTCCCTCCTCAGTCTACTATATAAGTCAGTTCCCTCCCAAAACAAGTATGCTAGTTCCAAGTCCTCATTTCTGTATGTAATGGAATGTCACTTAATAAGAACACCTGTATTTTTCCTTGATTTCTCTTGAATGGTCAAGAGCTCAGACCACTCTTATGCAGATATCCCTGTAAGATCTCTTCTGATCTTCATTCTAGTACCTAGAATAGATTAGGTTGATTGGAGAAACAAGAGTTTCTTTGATACTTTCAGACTAACCTTTGAAAATCCTTTTTAGAGAATCCCCAACTTGTTGTGTTATGGTCATTTCAGTCTACTGTGGACATTCAAAAGAAGGCCAAATTTGGGTAAGAAATGGGAAGAAGTTAAAAGGATACCAATCCTACTTGGAATTGGCTTCCTTTCATAAGGAGCCTTCACAAAAAGAAAAGTATAAATACTGACTTCCTGTTTAGGACCCAAATACTGAAAGTCCTTTAACAAGGCTGAGCTCTAGATAGAACACAGTAAAATTTACCTGATCCGACTGTATATGCTAAGTTGAAACCTAAAATTATCAGGTAGCTGTTCCATTAACTGGTGGTTCAAAAGTCAACAAGATGTATGCCATTCATCGATCATCCCAGAATTTCCTCAGGTAAGACCTGACTTTTCGGCAACAACCCTTTAGCAGATATATATCCAGTTCCAAAGACTGAAGAAACTGTATCCTTAGAGACAGGACATACAGCCTTCAAAAAAATTAATAATAGTCCCTATATAATATACTTCTGTTGCCATGAATGTGTGTGTGTGTGTGTTGAGTACACTGCAACATTCTGGAAATCACTTTGCCTATCACTGCAAATTACTCACAGATTTTGCCAATAACTGATTCTTAAGGTGTGAATATTTAAGGTTGGATGAAGAATTCTGCTCTGTCACGTAGCATCTGACTCACCCAATTCTTTCCTCCATTTCATGACTTAAGTTTTATTTTTATTTTATTTTACTTTTTTTTTTTTGGCCACATTGTGTGGCTTGCCGGGATCTTAGTTCTCCTACCAGGGATTGAACCCAGGCCCTCGGCAGTGAAAGTATGGAGTCCTAACCACTGGACTGCCAGGGAATTCCCACTAAGTTTTATTTCTGGAGTCACACTTTACATGACATCTGACTTAGTTCATTTATTTAGGGCTTTGGTTTTCAATTCTCCATCTATTTGACCTAAATTATGAATTCTTGAGAGAGCCGTCTATTTGAATCATTCAAAACTTTTTTAATATGAGAGCTTTATAATCATCACATTATACAGTGTAACTCAAGCATGTATATGTTCAAGGACCCCTTTAGATCAACACACACACACACACACACACACACACACACACACACACACACACGCACATTTTTAAGTGGAATGCAAAGGTTCCCTGGGATTGATAGAATAAAATTGCTCAGAGCTGTTATCTCCCATACATAGAGAGTAATGTCTGGCCTGGGTATGATTTTCTTTATTAAACCCAGAAGAAAGCACTAACATAGTCAACATACATCTCTTGATCTGGATCTAAAACATTGATCGCAGCAATCATGCTCCTGACATTAATTTCTGATTGGATACCATATAATTATCATGCTCCATTACCACTCATAAACCATTTGATTGAACAAAATTTAAAATTTTTCTCTTTATTAGAAGATGCCAAAGTCATTGGCAATTAAAATATACTTATGCTATAGATACTGCAGTGACACTTAGGCATAAATTATTTGTCACCCACTATCATCAGTAACTCCTCAAAAATCACTGAAATGCCCTTTTGTCATTTCCCCCATGGCTATTAGCCTCTCTCTACCCAATCACAATCATCAGTACAGATTTCCATGCACTCATGTTCTGCACCCTTAACCCCTCACTTGGTTGTACCCTTTTTAAGGGCAGAGGCTACATCTGTGAGCAAAGCCTAGCACGGTGACTCTGACTTAGTAGGTGCTTCATACTTATTTCTTTAAACTGGGAATCGTTGACCAACAGCAGAGTAAGATGAGTGTGCTTCACTTTGGTATTACAGAGAAAAAAAGTTTTATTATCAATTACATTGGTGAAATGTTAAATTTTTAAAAAATATAATAGATGCTTAAACTTCAGAACTTTCAGTGCCTTAATAGATGAATATCTCATGTGACTCACAAAGGTGGAGTGTAGGGGACAGCACAGGTTAGAGCTTACAGTATTTCTCTAATTTATTAGAGATATTTGTTCAGACTGCTTTTAAGGACCTAGTTCTGCAGACCTCATTTTGGGAAATGGTAGTGCAGTTGTCAAGAGTATGGGCTTTTGAGTATGGGCTGCATTAGGCCTTTATCTCTGCCATTTACTAGCTGTGGAATCATATATATATATGATTATATATATATGATTCCACAGCTAGTGATATATATATATCACTGAACTAAGCCCTAATATAGCTCTCATCAGATTCCTAATGTGTAAAATGGGAAGAATAGTAACTACACGATAATACTTTAGGGGCCAAATACAATAACATACGCAAAATGTTTATCATAATGCCAAATATTTAAAGTATTACTAATTATAACAAAATTAAATTGAATTGATTTGCATTACAGATCATCTTAGTATTGTTTATTGCTGGCTATTAACTTTCTTTTCTACTCAGCCATTCTTCAGTTTACCCTCCTATGGTAATCTCTTTCTTTTCCCATAAGTCTAGACCTGTTTTAAAGGACCTTGTAAAATATCTAAGCTCCAAGAGCATATATGAATCAAGCCCAAGCCAAAAGGCTTTACCATGGTGAATTTTAAAATATCCTTGGGGAAAAGTAGCTCTGTCGAGCTCATGATATTTCAGTTCTTTACGCTGCTGACCAATCAAGCTCCTTTCCCTTATAGAATAGTGTTTTGTTTTCCTTATGGGACATTATTTACATTGTTTGACCAAAGTTCACCTCATTAATTTATCCTTGGTCAAAGAACAAATCCATTGTCAACTATACATTCCAGTGACTCTGCAAGCTCTGCTCTTTTAAGAGCAGCTCTCTCCTTTGCAGAAGGTTTTGAAGAAAATGTGCTTTTTCTCTAGCTATTTTCAGACTCTCCTTTTGTTTCAGAGACAATTCTGTTTAATTTTGGCCTTTTGTGCATGTGCAATAGCAGGTTTAATCCAATCAAGGGACAGCTTTCCTTCTGGAGGTTATCAACTACAGCCAGAGTGAAGGGCTATTGTCTGGCCATGGACCTGACTTACACGATTTGCATGCTGCCTAACTACAATTCTATTCTATTGTACTGCTGTACTTTACCTTCTCAGCTGTAAGAAAAGTCAACCAAATGCGGCAGTGTCTCAATCAACGCAGACAGAATCACAAAAACATGTCTAAACCAAAGGTTACAACGTGAGCTCAGAAGCTTTGAAAGTAATCAGCAGAGGAAAACGAAAACATACATAGTATTTTCCCCTCCTATTGCTGCATTCTCTTTTACCCTATCCTCCTCACACAGTAACCCTATTCATGAACAAAGTAGTACATACCCATCAGCACGATGACTTTCCATTTGTGGCAAACTGAAAACTAGCAACTCCAATAAAGAGAACAGTCACAGAAGAATATACTTCAGCAGGAGAATAAAAGTCTTTCGCAAAATGAACAAGAGGTGCCCGAGAAAGAGATAGATGCTGTATAAAGAAAAGAAATATGTCACGAGGTCTGTTTCTCTTGCCCAGGATCATTTGACACTGAGTTTTTTCTATTATAATCAACATGTAAAGCATACAAAAATAGATAAACAGCAATACCCTGGGAAAGGAGCATTTGTTTGCCAAGGAATAGATTTTAACCCCAGCGGCAGCAGCTGAGGGATCACTTAATGGGGGGCAATAGAGACATGGTCCAGTTGACACTCAGCCTAGGAAATGACAACAATCAATTTTTCCCTCTGCAATTACATCTATCATTTACAGGTGCTTGTAGGCAGAGTGCCTTTTACACATTATTATCACACTGAAGGAAAGTGAAACAGCCGCCATGTTCTGTGTTGCCCAGAAACTGATATAGCAAAAAGGAGTGAAAATACACAGTAGGGGCATTAGAAACAATTCAAGAATATGATTTGGGGTCATTTGAAAGCCTCAATTTTGAATGCATCCATGCAGTAGTGGCAAAAAAAAACCCCAAACTTTATAATTGATATTCTAATGCAAAAGAATAAAATGTAAAATGATTTGTCTGATGTATAAAGGTAGACCAATGTAAAGTATTGGTTCTAGAAATATATATTGAATGCCTACTACCATACTAAATGCTAGAAAGTCAATGTGTGTTCAGCAGGATTCGAATCAGTACTTGGAGAGTTGGGTAGATTTCCTAACCACTTGACTACAAATTCTGGTCAATATTAGTGGATGATGCCAATTACAATGTACCCAGAGGAACCTGAATGAAAACAAAGACAGTTTTACTGAAACCATAGTGTGGCAGGTTTGGTCCTTAATATCAGACATGATGTAGTTATATCCACATTTTATTTTTACAGACAGGGAAGGAGAGAGATAGAGACAGAGAGAGAATTATGCTTAAGCTAATTATTTACTCTATAAAAAGGATCGATATTTTTCTGGTATTAATTAACTATCCTATGATTATTATTAATACATCAAGTTAAAAATAATTCTCATTGGGCTTCCCTGGTGGCGCAGTGGTTGAGAGTCCGCCTGCCAATGCAGGGGACGTGGGTTCGTGCCCCGGTCTGGGAAGATCCCACATGCTGCGGAGCCATGGCCACTGAGCCTGCGCATCCGGAGCCTGTGCTCCGCAACGGGAGAGGCCACAACAGTGAGAGGCCCGCGTACCCACCACCCCCCCCAAAAATAAAATTCTCATTGTCTCAATGAGATGGACTGAGAGTTTGGGGTTAGTAGATGCAAACTATTACATATAGAATGGATAAACAACAAGGTCCTACTGTATAGCACAGGGGACTGTATTCAATATCCTGTAACAAACCATAATGGAAATGAATATAAAAAAGAATATATGTGTAAAACCGAGTCACTTTGCTGTACAGCAGAAATTAACACATTGTAAATCAACTATACTTCCATAAAAAAATTAATTAAAAAATAATAATCCTCATTGTCAATATCCCTTGTGGTATCTTTCATCCAGGATAGCTGCTCCCAGTTCCCTCCATCTCTGTATGAGCACCACAGCCTCAACACATCCCCTCAAATGAAACTGAGCTATGGCACCATCACTGACATCAGAACCTGAAGGATTGGATCTGGCTGTGATTTCTGAAGAATGCTACCACATGTCCTGTTGATGCATACATCCTATCTCAAGATGAGCATCACTCGGATTTAACTTGGTTCTTCTAGTTCCAGCTTTTAGTCACTTGATCTTATTGACATAAAAATCTAGTGTGGAACCAAAGGAATGTTCTTTCTTCCCTTCCATTTTACCCAACAGATTTCTGCTATAGTCATTATTTTATTTTCAGGCTGCTTAACTGATTATATTCTAGTAATTTCCGGGTTATGGTTTTATTGTATCTCTAGTGTACAATAAATATGCATACAACTCTTCAAGAAGCCAATATAAATTCTGATCAAATTGTATATACTTGTCAAGTTTCAACCATGTCAATACTTCATAGACAGTAATTAATTCGGCTGAAAGTTTCATTTTACTTTTAACAGCCCTGTCTATATGCTGTCCTTCTGAAAATATGCTGACCTTGTGAACCCACTAGTTTCTAGTTCCCCCCCGTCAATTCTTGTAGAAGAAACATGAGACTGGGTCATTCACCTACATAAATCCCTTCTATAGTAGGGCTACCTCAACCTCTCCCTAGGAATCTAAAACTTCACAAACTAGCTCTTCAGCCTTCCAGGCATGTAAAACCAGATAGATACAAGCGCATACATGGCCTTCTCTTTTTTTTTTTTTTTTTTTGTGGTGGGGGCAGTGCCGCATGGCACGCAGGATCCTAGTTCCCCATACAGGGATTGAACCCGTGCCCCCTGCAGTGGAAGCACCAGGGTCTTAATCACTGGACCACCAGGGAAGTCCCTGGCCTTTTCTTTTTTGTACTCAAGTTTTAACCTATGTGTTGGCATCCCTTTTTTTATTTGTTCTTTTTAAAGATACAAATTCAAAACTATCCTCTGTAAATCCCACTTCCTTATACTTCATTGTAAATCCCTTTTACAAAGGGACTATCATTCAGTACAATAAACAGACGTCTTATCTATGCTCCTGTCCAATGTAGACGGTGTCTTTATTTAGAAGCTGTATGCTCATGTAATCTTGAACAAAGACCCAGTATGGTGTGAGAGGGACTTGAGTGAGGGATTTGAGGTCCCTGAAGGGCTAGAAATCCATTAGACAACAAATAAATAAACGAATGAATAACACACGAATGAACACATACGAATACTATTAACATGTTCTATATTAGATTAACTAGCTCACAACCACTCACAGAAATAATTCACCTTAACTTTTAATTTTGAATAAAAGGTAAACGTATCCAAATGACAAACCAACAGAACAGTAAAACCTATGCAACTCTCCCTGTTATCCTGGCTCTTTCTGTTTGCCATGAACCAGTTTGTGTGTCCCTGCCATTATTATCACATTATATCTTGCATAGCGCTTTAGAGACCAAAATATGATTTTACTTATGGTATCTCATTTATGCTTCACAGCCAATTTCAGAAACAGGGAGGCATAATATTACCTTTCATGTTTTACAAATGAAGAAACTGAGAGAACTAATTTTTTTTTTTTTTTTTTTTTTTTCCTGAACTCATCCTATTAAGATGGAAAGCATACACTAAAATCAAGTCTTCTGATTCTGGGGTTAGTGCCTTTCACCTAATTCATGTCATTGGCAGAGAGCTAAAGGGCAAGTTCAGTGGGCTTGGACAGCCCTGGATACCCCCAGATCACCATCTGTTTGCAAGAATGATATCTTTAAAAGTAAATGTACTCAAGACCAAAAATTGGACCTAGAGATGAGCCATGAAAATGGCCCAACATATGTAAGGAGTGAGATATAGCATTCCAAGAAATCATTCATATTCATTTGCCATGAGAAGACTAGGCTGGCAATTGAGGAGTAAAGGTTGGATGGCATGAGTCCCAAGGTCTAAAGTAAAACTGACCATTACTGAACACAAAGACAACACAAATTAATAAATCAAACTGACTCAATTTATGAGGTTTATAAATTTTTAAAAATTGCATGTACCTAAAAACAGAAGTGTCTCTGATTTTTGGTCTTGGCAGTGCAGTCAAGCTTGCGTGACACTCCCTTTGACCCTGGAGCATAGGCGCTATTGCTTGGGGCCACTTAACTGCTTTATCTACTGGGGACTATGTCAGCGGGCATATCTCCCCACACAGAGTAGTCAGGATGAGCAAGCCCCGGGCACGTCCCTTATTTTTATCTCTCAGTCAGCACTGCACTGTGAGGCATGCAGCTCCCTTGTCTCCAGCCAGTGGTGGAAGCACGTGGTGGTGACAGGTAATTATAACAGTTAAATAGAGTTGGCATTGTCATTTTCAGAAACTGCTTGCAAGGCACACAAACTCCATTTGCTGAGCTCCTCCCACTTCAACATCCAAGACAAATTAAAAGGATTTTTATTTAGAGTTTCATGTTCCACAACCATTTTGTGGTTTCTTTTTTCCTCCCTACAGAGAACTTGCATGTGCTCTGAGTAATCGTTTTTGTTTTGTGTTCTGTTTATTTGTTGGTTTGTTAACCAAACAATTTACTGTGGCTGACCAACAGTCCAGATTCTTATAACCAATTAAGAATAAAAGATGGAGAGGCTTCAACCCCAGTGATGCAAGAGATAATGGAAAAGTTTCCATTCAACATGCTTTCAAAGTTTTCCCGTGCAGGAATTTGTTTCTTAGGCTGCCATGTTAGATTTGGACAGCTTTTCCATTTCCTGAGGTCTGTTGATTTAGATAGCAATCCAACACAGTTTTCTCTATTCTACTATTGGGGGGGAAGGGGAATATTATTTTTGTAAAATGTTTAGGAACATATGGTTCAATTTAAAAGAGCAGAAATGCTCTGTACTGGCTTGTCAGTTTATTTATATTAAGGGAAAACATGTTGGTTACTTACATGCCTTGGTCCTGTTAGGATTCTTCTTTTATATTTCCTGGCTTTTACGATTTTAACTTGAATCATAATGAAAGAACTGTTTTCTTACGCCCTCCAAATCTTAATCAACCTTTGAAATGTACACATCTCAGAGCTGTCAGTAAACACAGATTTTTGCTTGTTTGCAAACACAGAGTCACATCCTTCCATTCATAATCCTTGCCCTTTGTTCCATCTCACTTGTTTTCATCTATTTACCTGCTCAATAGTTTTATCATATAACTCAGTACTCCAAGGTGGTGAATGCAAATACAGCAATGAAGGCATTGTCAATTCTAATTTGGGGACAGTTGCTGATCTTAAATCTTGAGGGTGTCTGCATGGCACTTAAACGTGTAATTGAGTGTTGAATGCCGTTTTTCAGGTTCTCTGATAATCCAAGTCTGGGACATCCAGTGATACTTATGTATACCGATTCTGTGTGAAAAGACTTATAAATTTGACTTGGTGTTCAGAGGTCAGTTCAATAGGAGAGTCAGAGAAATCAGAAGATTGTCAAAGTCAGACATATGCCTGCGAGGATTCTGGTAATTCAGTTTGCTGCCTGAGCACCTGATCATTTATTTAGCTTCCCTGAGAGATTTGGTAATGTACTTATTTGCTATTTTGCAACTGGAATTTTTCCACAGAGCTTGTGGAGGGGGATGGGAAAGATCAGAATTAGTATCAACAAATGCTGAAGCATCTCTTTAGGGTACTTAGAATAAATTGCATTCCAAAACAGGAAAGGGAGGAGAAAAAGAGACACAGGACACTGAGTGAGAAAATGGAGAGATAACGCTGTATTCCTTTGCATTAAGCCGTTGGTTTTCCATTGTGTACATCATAACAAGCAGGGCAGAGTGAGACAATTAATGTAATAGAGTTTCAGGGACTAACAAAGGCCAAAGTCTAAACCTTTTGGAATTTAAATGGACTAGAGTATGTATTCTCCAGCAGATTAAAATAGCAATTTATTGATGCCAGATCTACTAGAATAATGCCAACGGGGTCAGGTAGAAGAACTTTCATTGAAAACGTGACCTACCCTCATGGAAGCCAGAGAACACAAGGGTGACTGACTGCCTTCAACGCTACCAGACAGGAATCTCTGGGTTGTGTGTACTCTACACTGAAATGCTTGATTAAAAGAAAACCTCCAAATCAATAATGGATGGGCCATTTTTTCTGCCAAACGTTAGGTTTCTTGGAAAGTATCAGACCACAGGCCTCCACTGGGATGCAGATGGAGTCTTGGTGAATCTGCTCTCAAAGGCCAACACTCTCTCCTTCAAGAGCAGAGATGGCAGCTGCCTATGCAGGGGGTTTGAAGGACACGAAACATCCTCTTCTTTTGAAAAAGACCTCTTATGATAGTGTCAGAACATCTCACACCATCATTTCATGCCCAGTGCATATTTCTTTTTCTCCATATGCCAGGGAACTGTTGGCAACCTGACTCATCCAGAAGTTGCTCTTATTACCTCTAAACTGATAATCCAGCCTTCTACTCATAGCTCCAAAAGTTTGTACCAACTGTCTCCTGGCCATCTTTCTTGACAGCCAGCAGAACCTCCATCCCAATACACCTAAAACCCAAGGTATCACATGTCACACAAAATCATTCATCTTCTGACTTCCTATTTGCTGTGGACTTGGGAAAATGTGCATTACCTTTTGATTCATCTTTCCCTTCTGTAAATCATATCTAATAAGTCCTCAATGTCTTCCAGTTTTACCCTTTAAAGAGAATTATTCTTATCTCCACTATTCTCCCATTGCCTGTGTGGTAGAGGAAAAATAATTTCCCCCCTACCCTTCTGGGTTCTTGGCTGAGACGCCCCTGTAATAAACAAACAGATCAACAGGAGAAGAACAGAAGTTTAATAATATGTATACCTCCTGTATACATGGGAGATGCCCAGGAAACCCGAGTAACTCCCCCAAATGGCCCAAGCCACCACCTCACATACCATCTTCAGCTAAAGACAAAAGATCTTAGGGGGTGAGGTGAGGTGGGGGGGGGCACTTATGGGAAGTTACTAGGAAAGCACAGAAAACAAGGGTTTAGTTTGCAGATTTGTTGGTACCTTCTCCATTGATAAGAGTTTCTAGAGATTTGGTCATCCCTCTCTTCCTGGTACAGCTAGAGAGACACCCTTACAAATGGAGATTTCTCTTATACATGTAAATGTCTCTTACAAAAGGGTCACTTCTAATCAATTTTCAGAGCTTCTCCTGTGTCTGCTGTTTCTTAAAAATTACCAGCCTAAAATAAGCCTTATGCAAAAGAGTCATATTTTGGGGTGATTAATGCTGCTCTCCTTCATCTGATTTAACTTTCTAAGGTACTGTGGAACTCAATGATAGAGATACTTTGCTCTAAATCCTTGAACGGGACCTACAGAGAAAGTCCAGTCTACTTAATGTTATTAAACTCCTATCTCACCAATTTCCAGGCTTATCTATCACTAGAGCCCTCACACGCTACTGTGGGCTGGATCAAGGTGCCCCCTCAAAAGTTTATATGTTGTAACCCTAATTCCCAATACTTCAGAATGTGATTGTATTTGGAGATAAAACCTGTGAAAAGGTGATTACATTATAATGAGGTCAGCAGAGTGGGTCCTAACACAATCTGACTGGTGTCCTTATAAGAAGAGGCAATTTGGCCACAAACACATGCTCCCACAGAGGAAAGACCACCTGAGGACACAGCAAGAAGGTGGTCACCTGGCAAGCTAAGGAGGCCTGAGGAGAAATCAAACCTGCTGACACCTTGATCTTGGTCTTCTGGCTTCTAGAACTGAGAGAAGATAGATTTCTGTTGTTTAAACCACCCAATCAGCGGTGTTTTGTTATGGCAGCCCTAGCAGACTTAAGACTCACATGTTAAAATACATAAAACAAAAAACAAAAAACTATACTGCTCTCCAGTTACAGAACCATCACTCCAACATTTCTTGCTCAACATTTTGTACATCCTTTTTGGTATTTAATGTCTTGCCTATCCCTAGACTTGCTGTCCTCAATACTTAGCTCAAATGCTCCTTTTTTCTGGAAGATATCCTAGATTTCTGAACTTGGAGATCCTCTCCTTCTAATGGTCACCAATGGGGCTTGATTTGTAACTCTAGTGAAATAACTACCACAGCCTGACACATACTATAATCATGTGTTTGTCATTTTCCCTAGTGCACTTCCAGTATGGAAAAGCAAGCACCTTGTCTAATAAACTGTGAGCCTCAACAGGACCTTCAACTGGGCTCTGTACACAGGAGGCGAGAACTGTAGGTTCCATCAGGAAGGGGCCGTATTTACCTTTCTCATCATCTAGCCTTCAGCCTCAGCACAATTCCTGTAGGAAATAGTACTCGGCACATATGTATGGCATGAATATATGCTCAAACAAATTGATTCAGAGGAAGCTTAGAAACCACGCAGTTAAATTTCCTCATGTGACAACCAACAAAAATGATGTATGGAAAAGTCAGTGCCTAACTTTTACTTTTCTAGTTAGTTCGTTGTCTAGCTAAGACCACAGGTTGGAGTTCCTCAATTCATGGCTGTGTTCATAACTCAGTATTGCCCTCCTGCAATAATACGACCCTGTTAAAAAGTTAGTGTATCCTCAGAGTAGAAAAACAACATGAAGTTGTTAATACGCATGATATTTTGTTTTATTTTATCAACTTATTAGAGTCCAAGGCCTTGAGAGAAGAAGACCTGGCTAATCAGATGTCTAAGGAGTGACATGCTGGATGATAGAAAATGTAGGTTGAAGCCTGACCATTTTCTCAATTATGATTCCTCATGGAGATGCCACAGTTTGTCAGGAGTTGACATAAAGACACCAGCATTTCTGTGTGTGCTTGCACACATGCATGCATGATGCCATGAAAAGAAGGACTGAAAATGGAGTGCAGAAAAACAACAGGGGGTTGGGAAGTGCTCTGATGACAAACTCAAATTATTTGGTTTGATTTAGCAATTGTTACGGTATAATAAGGACTCATACCATAAAGAATGTTCTAAATTTTCAAATTCTATTAGGTCAGCATATTTGCAATAGAAGTCACGTTAAGATAAAGATAATGTGTTTTTCAACAGCTAATAGTTAATGATGAGACTGACAACTTCTCTAACGCTTACCCTCATAATGCAAAGCTTCTCAGCCTCGGCACCATTTGCATTTACATTTGGGGCCAAATCGTTCTTTGCCGGGGATAGGGTGCAGGGGGCATCCTGTGCATTGTAGAATGTTTAGCAGCACCCCTGGCCTATACTCACTGCATGCCAATGGCATCTCTCCCCAAGTTGTGACAATCAAAAATGTCTCCAGACCTTGCCAAATGTTCCTTGGGGAATAAAACTGTCCCTGGTTGAGAGTCACTGTCATAACAGAAAGGCGTTTTTGAGGTTCTGTTATTTAAGGCAGGTTAACTGCTGTTCCAAAAACAAACAAAAAACAAAACCCACAATTCCAGTGGCTGAACATAGTAGTTTAGTTCTTGCTTTAAGACAGGTTCATGTGGGTCTGGATTGGGAAGGAGTGAGATGTGGGCTTGTCTCATCCAGCAACCCAGGTTTCTGGTGACTCTGCAAAGTTTTAGGTTACCCTGAGTTGATACACAGTCAGCAGATGGGGAAAGACTTGGGAGGATCATGTGTGGTAGATTTCCACCAGCATGGCCTGAAATTGGAGCATAAATTATCCACTCACATTGCATTAACATTTGAAGAAGTCGAAAGTCAAAACCAAAAATGGATTCCAATGATGGATAGCCCTTTGTAAATACAGTAGACATTTATGTTCTCAGGAGGGCAGAAGGTGGAATCTCTTTTCTAGTTTTTGCTTTGGTTTTCATTTGTGGGAAATACATATCCATTCCTCCACTGAAAACAAATACATAAAAGAGTCAGCTGGAAAGGAGAGAGTCTTGTCTGTAACTGTGGAGCAGGACCAAGCTAACAGATCACACAAGGATCAAATCTGTGGCCCCAAGCCCATGACATCTGTATTTTTACATGTGTATGAATGAGCTGACCCTAGATGAAATATCTTCCTTTCATATTTTTGGATAAATTCTCCCCTCAGGAGCTTTGTACCCCACCCCAGGGCGTTTTTTTCAAACTGTTTCCTCTCTGTCCAACATACATTATCAACAAAAATCTATTCCAAAGCACATGCCTATGCCATGGGGTGAGGCAAAAACACCAACTCTGCTCTCTAGAAGAGAGTTGTCCTGCAAACATCTAACCATGTTCAACATGACAGAGCAGCCTAACTATAGCAGCTTTCACATACTGTAGAGTGCAGGTGATGGAGTAATTAGTTTAACTGGGGGACTACTAGCAAACGACTCATAGAGAAAAGTTTGAGTGGAACTTGAAAGGTATATAACTTTTAATAAGCTGGCGATGGAGAAAAGATAATCGTAGGCTGAAGGAATAGCTTGAACAAAGGTGCGGAGGTATTTTTATATATTTGGTGTGTTCAGGGAAGGCTAAGCAGTTGGCAATGGAATTATTAGTACAGCCAAAGTCCTGAGCTAAAGACGATCCATTGACTTCTTTCACTCTAGCTGCACCATTCCTACTTAGCCTCACATCCTCTACTTCCAGAAACATTCCCTAAATGTACTATTGCCATAGCTTTCTTTTTCACTTCCATAACCTTCTTCATGCATTTTCACACCAACCAAAAATGTGCTACTTCTAAAACTACATTTAGTCTCTCTTCTCCTTGAAGTTATGCCCTTTGATACCGACTTGCTCCTACTGACGCCCACCCCTCACGCCAACCCTAATTCACATATATTTATTTCCTTCTTCCTGGACC
This sequence comes from Delphinus delphis, assembly GCF_949987515.2. Taxonomy (NCBI): domain Eukaryota; kingdom Metazoa; phylum Chordata; class Mammalia; order Artiodactyla; family Delphinidae; genus Delphinus; species Delphinus delphis. The sequence continues at coordinate 90,155,659 of NC_082689.1, forward strand.
AGCTTTTAACAACTAGAGACAAGTAAATTCATGCTACATATGGTCTCATTTCTGCAGCTGTGGTATGTTTCCATCTTTAACTGAGCTGTAAGATTCACGTGGGCAAAAGCCATGGCACATTTATTGGCAGCATGCTTCACTTCCATGAGTGTAATTGCCATATAATTTGTTCACAGCAAATTTTCAGTTAAATGGGTCAGAATTTTGAGGTGATAATAGGATCAGTTTTAGTTTTTAATTGTAACTTTAAAATGGTAGCCACAAAAGGCTAGATACGTGTGGCAAACATTTACCTTGCATTTGTTAGTCAGTATAATTTAAACTCATCACTAAATGTCCCTCTGCCTACTGTGTATCTTTTGTTGATCTAACAGAAGAGTTTGCGTACTTAATCCATTTTCTTTGCCCCCAGAAAGAAATTCTGAGAGCAGTGTTTCTGCGTCATCTAACAAGGAAGAGAAGATGGCATCTCCTTCAATTCATGGAATGTATCTGAAAACTCTAAAATTACGGCAAGCAAAGAAGGTTTTTTTTGAAAAATAGAACCCAGACTGGGAAAGAATTAAAAGGACAAATATAATTTTTCTAGTTTTGTTTACATAATAAGCCAAGTTTTACATGCAGAGGAAGATGTATGGAGGGCAATTCAAGTAATCAGATTAAGTCAGATTAAATCCATAGACTTGAGAAGTGATCTACTGGAATTTGAATCTTGCTTTTGTGGTTAGCAATTTGCCTGTGCTCTCTGTGCTCAATTTGTTCACCTGCAAGATGGGTTATAATAGATGGTAGAACTAAACTAATGAACTTGAACTCACTGAACTCTGAACTGAGTTAATACATTCAAAATGCTTAGAGCAGAGTACAGCACAAAGGAAACGCTTTTTAAGCATTAGAGGAATCCCTGGGCCTATAGGATTCCTTCAGGAAGAGTTTTCATAATTCTAAAACAGAATTTCTCTGCATCTTTCCTTTGACTGCTTGGTTCCAGTGAGTTCCATGTTAACAGCAAATAAACCATGCTAAGATTTGATGTGAATAAAGGACTGACATGAATAAATGTTTGATGTAGATAAAGAGTTCAGGGCAAAGATCACAGAATTTCACAATTATGGAGTGGCAAAAGATCTACTGAAACATGTAGAGAGCTCACTAAGGACAAAAATAAATTTCAAATTAAAATTGTTCAGAATCAGACATAACAGAGGTTTGGTCTGCTTGATGTAATACTTCTATTTTAAAAAACAAAAACTAAACATTGCACCACCTTGGGAATATTTGATTAGTAAAATAAAATATATAAACTTTTCTAAACTTGTATGGCCAACATCTATTCTCAGGTTCCTTGTATATGTCACATGTACAGAGCTGCGTTTTTCCAATCACAGAATAAATTCCTTAATGGGCATTTGGCAATTAATGGTAATATTTGGGGTGGGTCCACTCTGAGCTGCCTCCAAAGATTTCTTGTCTGCATCTGTGAGAGTAATTGTAAATAATGTCTCCTTTAGTTCTCTAGAGAGAATACTTTTACTGAAGTGTCCTGAAAAAGGTGACTGAAGGACTGAACTCAACATACTCTCAAAGGATTTAGAGACATCGTCATAATCCAGGGATTTAAGAATATAATCCAGTTACTTTTCTTCTCCTTACATAACGTAAGAAAATAATACATTAGAGTTTAATTTCCCTAGTGCTTACAGCAAGTGCTTAATTCTTAAGTAAAGACTAACTCTCCATTTTCAAGCTGTTTCAGAAAAGCTTGTTTCCAAAGAAAATGGCAGAAGTCAATGTGCTATTTAAGGCCATTTTAAAACTACCTGTTGCTTATGTGAATATAGTCGATGAAATTTTCAACCAGCATATACATGGCTATGATGAGGGCTAAAACCCGTAGCTTTCTTCACACAGAAGAGAAAATGACTGTATTTAATTCATCTACTTAGGACAATAAAAGATGAGCTCAGTTTATTCGCCAAGACTATCTACAACATTGTTATTCCTTTCAAAAGTAGAAAACAGTAACAAAAATATAGTGCTGTCTCAGTAGCTTTAGGAGGAAAAAAGGCTTCATGTACAAAACAAAAACAAACAAAAAAAACAAACTCAGAATGATAGCAGCATTTTATGTTTTACCAAAAAAACTCTCTGTTTTCCTATCTTCAGCATCCGTATCTCTATTATGCATATTTTATGGAAATTCATTTTTATAGTATTAAACTTGAAGCATTGATTTTACATTTTTAATAGCCACACATATTTTGTTATATTTTACATGAAAACATAATATATTTAAAAATATAGACCTATTTAGGAGAGGCACTAAACCCTTCCAAAGAGATATACTTTCAAGGTTATCAGATACATCTTGATGCATAATTTGGAGACGAGTGTGTTCTCTGACTGCAATTCAACTACATTTGGGCTGTGGTTTACATAAAAATACAATTTTTAGAGAAAAAACATCATCTTATCAAATGTTTCTGGGGATAGCTTGCTACCCAGTGATCCATTCCCACAGATGATGACAGATAAACTGAATACATTTAGAGGCAAGGAATGACACCCTCTGCTACAAGATGAATTAATTTATCAGGTTTTCGCCTTAGGTGGTCCACTGGTGACTAGATCTTAGGAGCTGGATCTCTTCATTGCATTTATGCTTCAGGAGAGCAATCGTCATCATTTCTCTGCTACTACTTTCAAATTACATAGAGCTCTGTTCAAGAAAAAAGTGTAATGTATGGCTGTGGCCCTAAACATGTGTATATAGCTTTACCTCATGTCATAAAATGAGAATCCTGTGCAGGCAATCATTATTTAAGCTGCTTTACTATTGACAGAGGACACATGCTATATCTAGATTTTTAGCTCTTTTTTATAGAGATATGCAGAAACATTACTGAGAGTTAACATGTTTCTATGCAGGGGATGGATTAGTTATTTAAGGGAAGATACTATAGTGGATATAAGTTAGCACACTTTAAATTCAAGCAACTAGATGAAAAGACTTTCATTACAAATAATATTGGGGTGTCTGTTAATGAGGAAGAAGGGGAAAATTATCCCTTGCATAAAATCTACAGCGTCCACCAGAAATAACACCAAGACAGACCTGAGTACACAATTCAAACAAACCATGTACTAATAACTTGATTGATTAATGGCAAATTATCGGCTCTTAGAACTCATTTTTCATCTGCAAAATGGGAATTACAATGCCTTCTTCCTAGCACGGTTGTGACGATGGAAAATAATATATGGGTACCATTTAGCACAGAGCCTGACACTTATGTAGATACAAAAGTACCTGCTGAAAAAAGGTAGTGAGAAGGAGACATTAGTGGTTTTTTGTTACTAAAGTCATAGACTTTAATTCGGACACTCTGATTGCAGGCATACAGCTAGGAGAGCAAGTTTATTTCAAGGAAAAACCAATGTCACTCTCTAGAATGTGCCTAATTATCTTGTAAAGATGTTCATCAGAATTTACTGAGACTTAACCATTTAGAAAATAACTATATAGATCTAGTGCCAGCAGATGTCACTTCAGAAATGAGTCAGGGACTCCGGGGTCCTGGCTGTTACAATGCCAGCCATCATCCTGGCTCTCCATCCTGCCTGGGATGGGAGGGATGCAGAGGTTCAATATCTCCTGTGGGCCCCAAAGTTAAATAAGGTAACATGACACGATAATTTCCTTAGGGAGTTCTTCTGAGTTACCAACACCACCACTGCTGCCCAACATAAATATATTATATATTATAATATATATTATAAATATATTTCATTATATGTTTATATATTATAATACATCTTATATATTATAATATATAAATATATATTATATTATAGATATATTAGATATATTATAAATATAATTTCAACTGATTAATTTGGCTTTCCTCTTATTTCAGGGAAAAAGTGATTATTGACTATCTCTTAACTGATACATTTACTAGTGTTGTTTAATGCAGTTTTAAATCTGTGAAATGTATTCTAATGATATCCATCTGTTCTTTCCTTCTTCAAAAGTGTTCCCTACTTCCCATTATAGAATATAAATATCTTCCAAAAACCTTTCTGTTCTTAGTGCAATAGGATGCATTTTATAATTGATTTCTATGCCAACAAGGTACAAGTTGATACTTTAATATAAATTATTTCCCAGACAATGACTCACTCATGGCTTAATTCAATAGATCTAAAATATATTTAAAGCCTGTCTGGCTAGCTTCCTGCAAAATGCTGTAATGAAACTTCTAACCCCTTCCTTTTATACTTTCTTATTTTTATCTCTTTATTCATATTTCAAAATGCAACAGTGCTGTGCCTCCTCGTCACTCCCTATGTGATATATGATATACACATTAAAAGGTAGCCATCGACTGCAGGTGCATTGATTAAATTAGACCCTCATGAGGAAGAGCGGAATGAATTTTACATCTATTTAAGTTTCTTCGTCTACCAATTCTGCCTGCCACTGTCTTTCATAAGATGTTTGTTTTGGTTTCAGGGCATAAAACATACATTTTGATTTATAAATTAAATACTTGAGAGAAAATAAAATAGTTTATAATTGTTTCTTGAAAAATAGAATTGCCACATACTTGGCCTATGGAGCAGAGCAGATATTTGAGTTTAAAGGAGTCGTTTTTGAGCATTAATAAATCAAAGAAGGAAATTAAAATATATTAAAAGTACACTTAGCTTACTTTTTAAAAGATTTAAAATTTAAGGTACCAAAAAAACATAATTGATAAAAAGTAAAAGAGAGTTCCACAAAAAAATAGAAAGGTAAGTATGTCAAAAATCTAGATGAAATATATATTTAACCCTTGTCTTACATGCCTTATATATAGCTCAGGCTGCTGTAACAAAATACCATACACTGGGTGCTTAAAAAACAGACACTCATTTCTCACAGTTCTGGAGTCTGGGAAGTTCTAGATCAAAGTGTTGGCAGATTCAGTTCTTGGTGAGGGTCTTCTTCCTAGTTTGCAAATGGCCGGCCTCTGGTTGTATCCTCACATGGAGGAGAGAAAAGGCTCTGATGTCTTTTTCCCTTCTTATAAGGGCAGTAATTTTTATCATATATATTCCACCCTCATTCAAACCTAATCACCTCCCAAAGGCCCAACTCCCAACACCATCACATTGGGGATTAGGGCTTTGAACATGAATTTTAAGGGGACACAAACATTCATTTCATAATACCATGTGACATAGCAATCTCATGACTAGATGTTAATGCAAAAAAAAAGAAAAAAGAAAACATGTCCACACAAAGATCTTTACATGAGTGTTTATATCATCTTTATTAATACTCATCAAAAACTGCAACAACCCAAAAGTTCTTCATCTGGGAAAGAGATGAACTCTTTGTGATCCTACTATAATATAAAATACTAATCAGCAATGTAAACAGCAAACTATTGATCTATGTAACAACATGAGTGCATTTCGAAAGCACTGTGCTAAGTGAAAAAAGGCAGACAGAGAAGCAGCTACTGTATGATTCTGCTTATGGGACATTTCAGAACAGGCAAATTATAGGGACAGAAATCAGATCAATGGTTGCCAGTGGCAGGGGTTAGGGAAGGGGATACTGGCAGGGGTTAGGGAAGGGGATGGACTACAGAGGTGCGTTTAGGAAATTTAGAGTTTATGAAAATATTCTATATCTTAGTCATGCCGGTGGTTACACAACTATAAACATTTTTCAAAATACATAGAACTGTACATCTATATGAAAATTGTACCTCGAAAAAAAGCCCACATTAAAAAAAAAAACAAAACACCCTAGACTAGCATAATCAAAGGATGCCCTTAGAAAACTCCTTTAAACAGACATCAACTATCACCCCAGTAAACGGAATATTAATTTTTGAGAGTTGGGATGACCAATATGATATACTAGTTTCTACTTGTGAGAAATGTCACTTATTACCTTGTTGTCTCAGAACTCCAGAACTACCTTAATGGACGCAAGGGATTACCTAGGCAGAGGCAAAATAATTCTAACTGTATGACCATGTATTTAAGAACATCAGGCCCAGCCTGTCCAAAAGTCTTCCCCCATGGCTTGCCATTGGACATGAAATTTTCATCAGTATCTCTCTTTCAGATTAAGATACTAGAGCAAGAAACTGGGATGGGAATTTTGTTGGATGATACCAAGGCTAACATGACTCATTAAGAAGCCACAAGAATTAATGAGACATTCCATAAGATGCACATTAAAGGAACATTCTAAAACACATCTGTCCTGCTTCTGATCTGCTCTTTTCATAGAAAAACAATATAAGATAGAAGTGATATAGAAGTGATTAAGAAGGGGGATTTTAAGTGCTGACTCTGCCCCTTAGAGCTCTGGCATGTTAGTCAGATTCCTTAACTACTTCAGGTCTCAATTTTCTCATCTGTAAAAAGGAGAATAATATTTACCATTCAGGATGATTTTTAGAGGACACCCAAACATACATGGTGACATTCAGTACATATATATATAGTAATTCGCACATAGTAAGTGCTCAATAAATGTGAGCTGTTGTGAATAATTATTACATCATCCCTTCCCCCCTTAAGTCCTTTTAAACATTACTCAAGTGTATAATATGTTAGTGTTTGCCAAATAACCTACCACTTCAATACTTAATGGCTTAAATCAAAAATAATTTATTATTATTTACAAGCCCATGGGTCAGCTGGGCAGTTCTATGGCTATGTGCCAGGCTTCACTGATCTAAGCTGGGTTTGCTCTTTTATCTTTGGTCAGCTGACAGAGTATCTGGAGACAGGCTCTCATCGGGGGTGACAGTGGTTAGTGGGCCTCCTGTCTCAGTATCCAGCAGGCTAGTTTGGGCTTGTTCACATGATGGAGGCAGGTTTCAAGAGGGTTGATGGAAATGGGCAAAGCCTCTTGAATTCTAAGCTCGTAGCTGGCACAATATCATTTCCCCATAGACTAGCTCCTTCTTTCCTAATGCTTACTCTTATTCTTTAGCCTTGAGATATTCCTTGTTTTTTTTTTCTGGTTCTCATCAGCTTCATAACATATTTCTAAGCATATCTAATAATGTGCAGCCTGTAGTCCTCACACACAGCTGCTCCAAACAAAAAATCATGCATAACAGATACTAGCATAACAAAGTCACACATCTTACATATTAATTGATTAGTGGAGACTGCACTTCACCACTAAACTCTCATAATTCCTTATCTATCATCTTCTTTTTCAGTATATTACAGTTGTTTATTGTATGGCATGACACATTACTTATGGAAGACAGTGAGTGATTCAATTTAATTCTCTTTGTATCCCCACTGTCTGGCACATTTAATATGTAGAGCATATATTTGTTAAATACACACTATTAGAGTCACCACGTAGCAAGAGAGAGAGATGACTTTGATCACGGATTATCAAGGAATATTCTAAGAATGGAGGTGAACCACAAAGCCTGAGAAGTAATTACGTTTGGGGAAACGTTTTAGTGAGCAATCGAGCCAGCAAGAAGAAAGCCTAGTGTGGTTAGTAGGCAATGTGGGTAAAATGGGCAGAGAAGACTCATTTATTTGGTTGGAACAAAGTGTGTGCCTAGAGCTTTAATGGGAGTTGGGGCCGAAAACAAAGTCAGGAAAAGAATCCAAAGAGCCTCAGGTTATAGAGTTTAGTTTCAATCCATTTATTATTTAATTAAGGAGAGATAATTAACACATTAATTAAATAATGAGAGATAATTAAGCCATTAACTCTCATTGCCCATTAAGCTTTATCAGACTAGTTAGTCCTTACTTTGATAAACAAGGACATGGACAAATTTAACCCAGTAATTACATTCCGAAGAAGGAAGGTGGCGTTGATGGAAAGGGTCAGAGAATAATGTATTATATGGAAAAATTAACTTCCTTTGTATTATGGGAGTGACTAGGAATACCTAAGAACTTCAAAGACTTGAAAAGAAAGTGATGTTGAAAGAAAAAGCAGCAGACTCATAGATATAGAGAACAAAGCAATGGTTACCAGTGGGGAAAGGGAAGGGGCAGGGGCAATACAGGGGGAGTGGATTAGGAGATACAAACTATCAGGTATAAAATAAGATATGAGGATATAATGTACAACATGGGGAATACAGCCAATATTTTATAATAACTATAAAAGAAGTATAACCTTTAAAAATTGTGAATCACTATATGGTAGACCTGTAACTTATGTAATATTGTACATCAACTCTACTTCCATAAAAAATAATAAAATTAAAAAAAAAATTTTTTTAATAAATTTCATGAAACTCCAAAAAAAAAGGTAAGTGACAGATTGTGAAAATCCTCTGTATTGGTGCCCTCTACTGACAGTCTCTGAAGCACAGAGACAGAGTTACGAACATACTTTATGGTGCACATAAACTCCCTCTCTGTTCCATTGGCCCAGAACCTAGTTGCAAGGCCTCAATCTCCTGGAAGGGAGCCTGGGAAATGTACTCCTTATTTGGCTTATACAGTTATGATGGCTTAAGACATTACATAAAAAGTTACACAACACGGCTCAGCCTTTTTAGCAGGGCACAGTGTAACAGTTAGCAAGGTATGTTCCATACACCTAATATGCACAAAAACATATCATTTGACATTTATAATTTTGAATGTCTCAGATGGAGCTTCCACTCCAGTAACTCGTTATTTATAGTTGGGGAAATAACATGACTGTCAGTGAGTCCTAGGAGAAAAAGAGGGATGTATGTAAGGAAAAAATAAGCTAATAGTTTCTAAATTTAAGCACAGATTCAAATCATTTGGGGATCCTATTAAGCATGCAGACGCCAGGGTCTAACCCCAGAGGGTCTAATCCATTTTAAGAAGCTCTCTAAGGTCATCAGTATATACACTTTGCAAAACACTGTCCTGGACCCTTCCATTATTGGATGATTCACGGAATGTAACTCCCTGATTCCTCCACGTCTGCTGCTGAAGCTCGTCATCATGGTAATGACATTGGCCAATCTAAAACTTGTCCCGCTGCCTGAAGGCAAACAGATCAGACTTTGTAAGCCCATACCTTAGTTCTCCATATTTTGCTTTACTCTGGAGGCCGTGAGCACAGTTTCCTCAAAGGAACTGTTGAGAGAGAACCTGACATTCTATAAAGCTTGAAATGAAGACCCGCTCTTATCTAACACATAGTGTCCTCTTATTATAATGCATTTTTTTCTTTTCTGCCAAAAGTAATAAATACTTTTTCAAGGTGTTTGGGGTTATCAGGCTTACTTTTGACAAATACCAAAAGAAGGGAAAAAACTCATCTTATAGGGTTTAGAAGACAGGGAATAGGACAGTTACAAAAATCAAGATTCCTTTAGTTGCCAGGCTGGAGTTACAGGGATGGATGGTCACACCATTGAGTAACCATTCATTCATGGGTCGCTAACAGATGCAATAGCATAGTTCACTCAATCTGTCACGCAGAGTAACTCCTGGCTCACAGTATATCATAGTAATTTAGCATATCTTAACTTACCCCTTTCTCTTTACCCTTGTTGCCTACTTCATCATTAAAGTTTTGTGTTTTGTTATTTATTCTTTTAATTTTTATTTTATATTGTAGTATAGTTGGTTAACAATGTTGTGTTAGCTTCAGGTGTACAGCAAAGTAATTCAGTTATACATATACTTGTGTCTATTCTTTTTCAAATTCTTTTCCCATTTACGTTATTACAGAATATTGAGCAGAGTTCCTTGTGCTATACGGTAGGTCCTTTTTGGTTATCTGTTGATAGTTGAAATATAGCAATGTGTACATGTCAATCCCAAACTCCCAATCTATCCCTCTCCCCCATTTTCCTCCTCCCACCAGGTAACCATAAGTTCGTTCTCTAAGTCTGTGAGTCTGTGTCTGTTTTGTGAATAAGTTCATTTGTATCATTTTTTAGATTCCACATGTAAGTGATATCACATGACATTTGTCTTTCTCTGTCTGACTTACTTCACTTAGTATGATAATCTCCAGGTCCATCCATGTTATTTATTTTAACATAAGAGTTATCTGAGGGCTTTAATAATCTCAGAAGAACAGGATTTATATACTTCTGAAGGACTTCTTTATTAATAAAAAACTAATAGAGGTATGTTTTCGTATAACAAATCCTGAATATAAGCTAAAACCTAAGTGTATCTTCAAAACTTTTCATTGTCACGTCAACAACCGAAGACAGACTTTTTTCTGATTGAAAGAATTATTTCTTAGCTGATATCACAGTCCTTTGCACCTTTAATATATGTTATATACACAAGCAGCGGCATTCCTAAAGCCCTCCCTGCCTTATGCTACCTCTCTGCTCAAAAATTTAATGGCTTCCTATCTCCTCAGAAAGAAATATTAATCCCTTAGCCTTCCCTTTAATGCTCTTCAAATTCAGACCCTAAATTTGTCATTGCCTAAGTCTTTTAGCCAGGCAGGTTGATTCATCCCCAGACATACCTCACATCCCTTACTCAGCCTTTCCCTTTGGGTTTTACAAGCTATGCAGTTCTTCCATCTTCTTCTATCTTCCCACAAAATCTAGAAGTTGACGTAGACAGTGGATTTCTCACTAAATCAGGGCAACCTCATGAATCACCTTTCAGTAAATGAGAATTCAGCCTCTCTCTGTTTCTGCCTCATTGCTAGTTCTAGAAAAAGCAAGCTTCCTTGGTTCTACAACTGATTGTATCCCAGTTCCCATTAATCTTCCCAAATGAAGAGAGTGGTTTATTCCTGTGGATTTCTCCCCAGGCAAAACCTGGAGTCCTGATGCTGAGCCTTAGTGTATTTCCTGAAGCCATCTTACCTACTGTTTTCAGACTTTCCTGCCATTGACTTCCAGCGGAGAATGATGAATGCACTTGGACTGTCACAAGTGCATTCCCCCCCTAACCGTCAGGTCATCCATTACTGCAGGTAGGAACCCCTGATGCCAGCAACTTCTTTGATTAATAATTCTTTAATGGAGCTTGCTCTCTGGGTGGAAACAGAGATGTGATAAGTTCTGCTCTGAGGCTAGTCGCCAGGGGAAAGAATTTCATGAAAATGTTGTAAGCAATAGGTAAGATCTAGAAGCTCAGACCTAGACAGTATTCCATGGGAAGAGGCAGGAAGTTTGGATAGGGCAAGTGTGATGTTAAAAAAGAGAATATAAAAGAATGGATTCTAGAAATAAAGCTATAGAAAGAAACAGTGCAGAAATAACAATAGCTAACATTTATTGAGGGTATACTCAATAAGTGCCTTAGAACAGGCACTTACAAGCTCTTTACTGCATTAATTCACTTAATAATCACAACCATCCAATGAGGTAGGTTCTGTCATTATGCACATTTTATGGATAAGGGAGAGGACTCACAGACATTATATAAGTTGCCAAAGACCATACAGTTCATAAATGGCAGAGCTAGTGTTTCAAACAGGGGTAGTTTGATTCCAGAAACTTCATCCTTGAACATTATGAAATACTGCCAATATGTGGAGTGCAATTTCCCAATTTTCTTGAGTACAAAACTTGGCCATATTATGCCTATAATAAAGATTCCTGTGATGTCTGTTACTGCTGTTGCCTATTAAACAGTAAATTACGGGATGGATCAGTTAACATTTTAAGGTAAAGTTTCACTTTAGCTCTATTAAGTTGTATTCATTTTAAAGGAAACATAGTGATGCCTCTTCTTAAGAAATTCTTCTGATTATCCTAATCCCCAATTTTTTACGAGAAGTAATGGAGCATTAGAGAAGGGAACAAGAATTTATGGAAAACTCATGTTTTAGGTAATTTTAAAGTTGTGAACAAGGCTGACGCTGCTAAAGCATTTATTGAGGCTCCTGAGCGTGGGGGGACCTCACAGCTGTGTCCACTATGACACGTTTTCAGCCAAACGTGGAGCAATGGAACCCAAGCTGGAGCAAGTGTCCTGGCAGCACCTTCTCCCCCATGTTCATCCATGACTCTAACTTCCAGCCAAATGATGAAAAATTCCTGGAAGAGAGAATCATGGAGGACAGAGGAGAAAGCAGATTTATTCAGGGAGATACACACTCCACAGACAGAGTGTAGGCAGTCTCAGAAGCCGAGAGGCCCTAGGGTACGGGGTTGTTAGTTTTTACGGGTTGGGTAATTTCATAGGCTAATGAGTGGGAGGATTATTCCAACTATTTTGGGGACGGAGTGGGGCTTTCCAGGAATTGGGCCACCACCCACTTTTTGACCTTTTACGGTCAGCCTCGGAACTGTCATGGCGCCTGTGGGTGTGTCATATAGCTGATGTATTCCAATGAGCATGTAACGAGGCTCAAGGTCTACTGGAGGTGGAATCTTCCACCGTCTTGGGCCTAGTTGGTTCTAACCAGTATTTGTCCCATTCTCAACGGCTGTGTCATTCTTTTAGCAGTTGTGCCCTGCCCTTTTTCCCTTCTGTCTCATACAGGTATCACTTCAAGTAGACCTAACTTTTTTTTTTTTTTTTTTTTTGCGGTACGCAGGCCTCTCACTGTTGTGGCCTCTCCTGTCGTGGAGCACAGGCTCTGGACGCGCAGGCTCAGGGGCCATGGCTCACGGGCCCAGCCGCTCCGCGGCATGTGGGATCTTCCCGGACCGGGGCACGAACCTGTGTCCCCTGCATCGGCTGGTGGACTCTCAACCACTGCGCCACGAGGGAAGCCTGAGACCTAACTATTAATTAATTGCAAAATTACTGAAGAAATCTCCTGTTTGCCTCTAATATTCTTATGCTTCAAACTTTTCCTCCTCTGTTTCCAAATATAAATGTTCCCAGTTCTCCAAAGATAAAATCCACAGGTCCAAATCTAGTCCTATTGCAGCTATCTAGTTGTATCTGCCATCTCTTACCACCACAATCTCCTCATCAGCTGATCTCTTGAACTGTTAAACACAAACCACACACTCTTTCCTTTGAACATTTGTTCTCTCTCCCTCCACAGTCTGGGTTATCTTTTTCTTCTCTCTCACCTTCAAGTTCAGATGAGTATCCCCAACCTTGGCACTTACTGTCTTCACCTTTTATAAGTATTACTTTGTTTGCTACTTCTTAGATATATTTATGTTTTGTTCTGCCATCTGACTTCCTGCTCATAGAGACAGTAACTAGTTTACATTTTAAGTGAATTTAACAAACACCTTTTGAGAATGAATCATGAGCCAAACCATCTGCTGGATGTTTTCTATAAAAAGATACAGCATCTGCCTACAAGATTTACCCATATACTTGTCCTACATAGTGTCTAGGGTCATAGTCGTTGTATAGTAAGTGCTCAATAAAGATACTTACAAAGGGAAAGCTAAAATGACAGCAGGAATGATCTTCTATTCTGAAGTGTCTCCAAACTGATTTAAGTTTTCATATATTTAAGTACCCAGATCATATATGCCATCAATGTCACTCAGCTGATTGCATCCTTGGCTCATTAGTTCCTCTGTGTAGTACTCTAGTTTGTGACACAGGTTTTCATCAAGTTTAATGGGTTAACATTATTAATTTCCTTCGTGGTATGCTTCTGCTCAGGTGGTTTGAATGACAGTTTGCTTTCTAAATGTGAATTTGACTCCACCAGGCTCCTCCCCTCCCATTTCCTTTCTTCTCTTTTTCCTTTTATCTTTGCCACTAAGGATGAAGATTTGCCTAAAGAAAGCCATCAAAGCCAAAAAAGAACATAACTAACAACAACAACAAAGGTAGATTGGGCCTGAGTACTCTTGGTTTTCAACAGTCATGAGGATAAATCACAGCTATCACAGCCGGGGGTCTGGATACCCAAGACCTATTTGTTCTCTTCCTTCTCAATTGTTAAAACTAAAATTAATAGCCTTGTGATTTCCAAATCAAGTTCTTTCACTTCAACTCCTGAACTTAGGCTTGATTCCAGGACTTCTCTGCAAGATTTTCGGATACCACCACCAAATGTTTTAGAAAAGGACATTTATAACTCCTTTTACACTTCAGAAAAATAAAAGTTCTTTAGGAATAATTATTTAAGAGCCATTTCAAAGAATCTCAGCTTAATAAATACACTTGCTAGTAAATCAGTGCATAATAACAACACCTAAATTCTATAGTTTCAGAAGTTTAGGACCTCCCTTGGGGGGAAAAACATGCATGGGCACGTGCACATGTGTGTGTTTATGCATATATACATGCATGTACATGCCCACACATGTATGGGACATACACACTGCACATATGTGTGCATGTACAGATATATGTATGTATATACGTCTGGTGCACATACTCATACTACATATATTTATGTTAGGGTGTCGTATTTGTAGTATATTAATACACTGTGCTATATTCAAACTCTATACCTGTCTGCAATATCAACAGTAATTATCATTTATTGAATACTTGCAATTGCCAGACACTATGCTTGGGATTTTACAAACACTCTCTCAGTATGTTCTATGAGAAACATTATGAGTTTATTATTCCCCATTTTGCAAATGAGGAAACTGAACGGCCTCAATATTTTGCCTACAAAATCTTTCTCAGTTCAGCTTTTTCCTTTGTGCTTACCTCACTTTTTATTTCTCATCATTCCATTATTTTCTTCCATACCCTCCTCTTATATTAACGTCCTCTGTATCTTCTTTCCATTTACAGAAACTCACTTCACCTTCTACCACTATCAAGTTTGCAAACAACTCAGGGACAAAGAGTAAAATTTGGTAGTCTTAAAACTAAAAATACAGTACTTGTACTTATGTGAAGTGCTTTTAAGAATCTGGCATTTCCCTGGTGGTGCAGTGGTTGAGAGTCCGCCTGCCGATGCAGGGGAAACGGGTTCGTGCCCCGGTCCGGGAAGATCCCACATGCCGCAGAGCGGCTGGGCCCGTGAGCCATGGCCGCTGAGCCTGCGCGTCCGGAGCCCGTGCTCCGCAACAGGAGAGGCCACAACAGTGAGAGGCCCGTGTATCGCAAAAAAAAAAAAAAAAAAAAAAAAAGAATCTGGCATCAGTAACTCTACATTCTATCTATTTATGCTGCTTGATCTAATTATTTTTATTGTTATTCCTACTTAAAAGTCTACATCATCCATAACTTGAAAATAAACTATTTCAGAATTGCCAGTCTAAACAGGTTGTTCTTACCACTCAAATATTGACACATGCATAATTAATAATGTGTAAAGAGAAGAAAAATAGGGTTTATAATTTTGTTAGGAAAAAAAGATTTTTAGAATAGTAAATTTGCAAATGTTGATAAAGTTCCTTCTGTGTGTGGGACAAAAGATTCAATGAAAGAGAAAAAAATAAAAAATACAGCAAAGCCCCTCACCTTAAGGAGGCTTAGAATATAGTTAGAAGAGGAAAAGAACATTGTGATATGGATGGACAGCAAAGACCTTTAGGAGCTGATGGGATTTGCATTAAGGCCTTAGCTGATCTGATGAATTTAAATAAAGGAAAGAGGAATGTGTTTTTATCCCAGATGACTATTAAAATGTAAACTAATGTTTGAAAAGAGTGATGAGCTAGGAAGATTCAAAGAATAACTAATAAATTTGTTTAGTTGGTGCATATTTTATGTATATGTTAACCAGGAAAAAATGGAAATGTAAATTAAACCCATATAACATATTCCCGCGGATGTGAAGCTAAGGAGTTCGGACTGTCCTATGAATTAAAGAAAAAAATCATTAAAAGAATTGGTATAATGAAGTAACCTAACAAATAAAATGTTTAAATGAGACTTGTCTGGAACGCTGCTCTAAGTCAGGGAAAGAATAGAAGGATCCCATTAAGAAACTATCATATCATTTGCTTTCAAAAGGGACCAAAGCCCTTTAGAGAAATGGCTGATTCCATATTTAGGCAGGAAGTATATAGTATGAAATATGCAACATATCTTGACATAAGAGAAAGCAAGAAAGTTCAAAAAGACCACTGTCTTCATGTCAGAAGGATTCAGAAACCATCCTGAAGATGCTCCCTTTATCAAACATGTGACAATTTGAACATCGATAGAGAAAATAAGGGCAATGGATCAGAATACATCAAATATTTTAAAATCTATTTATATGTAATAATACTAAATATTTGGGGGATACTAGAGAAACAAATTATTCTTTTTTTTAATTAATTTTAAAATTTATTTTGGGCTGCATGGGTCTTCGTTGCTGAGAGCAGGCTTTCTCTAGCTGTGGAGAGCGGGGCTACTCTTTGTTGTGGCGTGCGGGCTTCTCATTGCGGTGGCTTCTCTTGTTGTGAAGCACGGGCTCTAAGCGCGTGGGCTTCAGTAGTTGTGGCACGCGGGCTCAGTAGTTGTGGCTCACGGGCTCTAGAGCATAGGCTCTGTAGTTGTGGCGCATGGGCCTAGTTGCTCCGCACCATGTGGGATCTTCCCAGACCGGGGCTTGAACCCATGTCCCCTGCATCGGCAGGCGGTTTCTTAACCACTGCGCCACCAGGGAAGCCCCCAACTTATTCTTAAAATAATAAATAAAGGGAAATAATTATTATCTCTATTTCATGGTAACTATTTCATAGTGGATGAGGGAAGTATCTCTTTACAAAGTGCTTCAGCTAACAAATGGAGAAAAAATGATAGAATTATAATGCTGCCATTTTGAAAATCTAACCAATTAATGGAATCAACAGTTTCTAACATGACTAAAAGGAAAGTTATCAGAAATGATACGCCTCCTGACTAAATTACACCATGTCTATGAGGTGGTCTTGCCAAATAAATTGAATTTGCTTACAAATTTAAGGTGCATACAAATCACTTGGGGATCTTGACAAAATGCAGATCCTGATTCAGTAGGGCTGGCGGCATAGCAGAGATTCTGCAGGTAACACTGGGGCTATGAGTCCCAGGACCCACTGACTGATCCTGTTTCATGGAACATGTCATGCTTTTTCCTAGTTCTGAACCTGTGCATCCTGTATTAGTATTTTCTGCCTGGAATGCCTTTATCTTCTCAACTCTTCTCCTGGCTCACTCCAACTCATCCTTTGAAATCTAGCACAGGAATCAGCTCCACCAAGAAATTTTTTTCTGTCTACCACCTCTACATTCCCCTTCTCTAGGCTCTCCTAACACCTTCATTTCTCTATCCTACATTTTACCATACTATCTGTTTATTTTCTTCCACTGGCTGTGATCTCCTTGAGATTAGCTTCTCTTATATACATATTTTTTTAACTCCAAGATCTTAAACTATTTCAAAAAAACTAGGTAGCTTTGATTAATGTTTTTGAATAAATGATAGACTTTGTTGACACAAAATCAATTAGTTGTTCTTGCAGAAAGTCAATGAATAAAAAGATTATTCTGCCCATCTATGCACACATAACCTTTTTCTTCTTATCAGTAGCTGCGGCTATCTTAAAGTCATGGGGTAACTTAAGGAAAGCCAGATATCACTGCAGATTTCAGAATCTTAAAGAATAATTTCCTCAGGATGCCAGCCAACAGTGTGACAGTAGGTGATGGAAACACTTAAGGAAAGGACAGATTTGAGCAAAATTTGGCTAGGTTAGATTATTAAATGAAATATTAACTCTCACCTCCATGAGGAGAGTGTTATACATGCATTAATAACATATTCAGAGAAGTATCACCTCTGTGTTGCAACCTGAGTATAGTCCTCTTCCTTCCCTGTCAGCAGCTCTGTTCCATCAGCATAATAAGCAGCAAACTACTTCAAAGAGAGGCAGGGCAACTACAGCCATCTTTCACCCCCAAACTGGGAATGTCTGTCCTTAAGTGGTATCATAAGGCAATCTTGCCTTGCCTTTCATAGGCTTTGGGCTGAGATAAATCTGCGTTCTGTTCACATACTGGTGGCAGTTGAATCAATTAAATACTTATAAAACAAAAAGCATAATAAATCCCAAGAATTTCAGCTCAAACTTCTTATCTATATTCCAGTCATAAAGGAGACTGTAAAATGCTGAATGATAAAAGAGAATCAAAATGATAGAATGATAAAGTGATATTCCTGAAATCATGTGAAAGCAGAATTCTGGTCAAAGCAGGCCAATTTCCATCTTAAACTGTGTATCAAGTAAAGCTTATCTGATTTGTTTATCTGTTTTTAAACTCCCACTATAACACACATTGCTTTTTGAATAACAAGGTTGCAAAAGAAATGGAAAATAGAAGTGAAAAAAATCACATGCTAATATGGAAGAACCTATAACATGTGAGAGAATATGGTTATAAAATTGTCCAAATCTCTGTACCTCCTGAGATCAGTGAGGAAGATCCCTTTAGTCACAGCAAACAACTAATTAGAAAGAATTCTCTCTGATGCTGTCTGAACATGTGAATGAAGAAAGCTGGTTCTGAAATATAAACTGCATTTTGACATACAATTAATATTCATATTATGAAAAAAATCAGCACATTTACTATGCATGTCCCTATTTAAAAAATCCTCTTAGACAATGCTAATATGTACAGATTAACCACTTTCAATTTCCATAATTTTTTCATTTCCTAATGAATTAAAATTCCATTTTTTTCTTAGCTTGAATTCTTTAGGTAACCTAAGGGGAATTTATGCTTGCTCTTGTTTATAAAACTGTGTTCCTTTTAGATACTTATTTCATAATTAGACAATTGCTCTAATTTTTCTCATTTTGATAACAATATATATTTGTATCATTATGTATGTTTACATCTCCTATGCAAGTTCATAGTTATTTTCTACTTGCCTTAAACATTTGACTTGAGGGCAGGTTCTACAGTTAGGCTCTGTCCAAACCTAACAGCACTTTGAAAATATGTTTTAAAAGTTGTTTCTTCTCCATCAAATCTGGTATAGAAGTCATCCGCCTGTCTCAATCACTTGTGGGAAGAGGTGAAATGTTGTGGCAATAACTAATCAGGAGGTTCAGCTCATGAGATCTAATTAAAATAATAACCTGACATGCATGTTCCTCTTGGATTAGCGTCTTATGAATTGCTTGTTCACTGCTTTCCAGTGCCAAATCAATATTGTCAGAGCACAACTGCTAATTAGAATGAGAAACTGGCTAATTCACAATCAGAAAACTGTTGACTTAAAAACATAAATGTCAAGTGTCAAGTGTAATGATTCACTAAAAGATAGAGTAACGTTAACTCCTACAATATTGGAAAAAATGTTTTGCAATCATATGAGAAGTCTAAGAATAATATGAAGAAAAAAAAGAAGAGGGTGAAGAATGAGGAGGAGGAAGGAAAAGAAGAAGAGAAAGGAGGAGAAAAAGGAGAAAGAAGAGGAGAAGAAAGCAGACACGTTATAAATGCATGTAACTGATATTTGCAATCAATATATTTCAATGCCCCTATGTGGAAACTCTCACCAAACTATATGAGAGGTGAGCCTTAGAAAGGCTGAATAACTTGCTGGGTAACACACAAAGAATGAGAGAGTGACAGAATCAGGAATAAACCGTACATTTACTGACATTATTATTTTATATTTCAATATTGGTTCCTTTATACATAAAAGGAGTCATACATCTAGATAACTAAAAGGTTGCTATCAGGGGAGAATATTAAAATAGAATTTTACTTTATTTTCTGGACAATGAATGTCTATATAATAATTTCTACTATGAAATGCAGCACAGAGACTTTGGAGGAAAAAAATGTGTGTTTTGGAATTAGACCATGATCCTAGATCTAAATATTAGCACTTCTGCTTACTAATCAGAGAAATCCTTAACTTCTTTAAATCTCAGTTTCTTCAGCTTTAAAAAAAAAGAAAACACCAACTTCCAGAAATTTTTTCAAGTGTTAAATGATATATGTTTCATGACTACTCAAAAACTATTTCTGAATTGTACTTATTGGAGATATTCTGCATTAGCTTTGCTACTTTCTTGTCTTCACTTTATTACTACAGTTGCCCAGGCTTCCCCTTTTAGCATTTGGTTATATCACTGTGTAATAAATTTTCTGGGCTGAGTCCTTGCAGCTGGCTTTCATTTCAACAGCCAGTCCATCAACAATACTGATTTGAAGGCAAACTAAGAGAACTTGTAACCAACAAACTAATCTAAAAGAATGATTAAGTTTTGAAACCAAAAGGAAATGATAAAAAAAAATAAATAAATCATGGAACATGAGGATGGAAGAAAGAACAATGGAAAGAACAAAAACATAGTTAAATAAACAAGTTTTCCTCTTTTTGGTTTCCTAAAACATGTCTCAGGGGTGAAGCAAAAATTATAGCATTGTCAGATGTGGCTCCTCAATGAATACAGAATATTTAAGAGAAGTATATTATACATGAGGGAAGGCAAAAGTATTTAAAGGGATTTCTATACTTTACTGGACCTGGCAAAGTATTAACAACAGTAGATTGTGAGAAACTACGTCTAAATATACATAAACTTTGTAACACCTAGAGCAGTTACTAACAGTTTATACTAAGTGGTGTACACAAAATCACTTTAGACAAATCAAAATGTGATTTTTTTAAAAAGTTCAAGTAACCCACAGAAAAGGCAGAGAATTGAAAAACAGAGGGAACAGACAGAAAGCAAGAAAAGAAATGGCAGACTCAAGCTCCAATATATCAGTAATTACATTAAATGTAAATGTTCTAAATACATCAATTAAAAAGCAGAAATTGGCAGAGTGGATTAAAACAACAACAACTTTATGTAGCGGCGTTAGCTTAAAAAAGAAGCCAATCTGAAAAGGTCACAAACTCTATGATTTCATTTATATATCATTCTTGAAATACTTAAGTTTGGAGAGGGAGAACAAGGTAGTGGTTGCCAGTGGTTAAGGATGTTTGGGAGAAGGGAAAGTGGGTGTGATTATAAAGTGATAGCATGAGAGAGAGCTTTATGGTAATAGATTAGTAGTATACTTTGATTGAAGTGGTGGTTACATAAATATACACAAGTAATAAAATGACATAGTGCTATACACAATTATTGTACCAATGTCAAGTTCCTGGTTTTAATATTGCACTATTATTATAGAAAATGTAACCAATGGGGGAATCTGGACCAACACTTCATGGGGACCTCTCTGTCATATCTTTGCAAATCCCGGTGGATCTATAATTTTCAAATTAAAAAAAAATTAAGAAAAAAATATCAAAAATTTAAAAAGAAGAACATAAATATTTTGGCTTCAAGAAACTTGGGGAGAGGGGAATTCAATATGGCAGAAGAGTAAGACGAGGAGATCACCTTCCTTCCCACAAATACATCAGAAATACATCTATATGTGGAATAACCCCTACAGAACACCTACTGAACGCTGGCAGAAGACCCCAGACCTCCCAAAAAGCAAGAAACTCCCCACATACCTGGGTAGGGCAAAAGAAAAAAGAAAAAACAGAGACAAAAGGATAGGGACGGGACCTGCACCAGTGGGAGGGAGCTGTGAAGGAGGAAAAGTTTCCACACACTAGAAGCCCCTTCGCGGGCAGAGACTGCAGGTGGCGGAGGGGGAAAGCTTCAGAGCCGCAGAGAACAGCACAGCAACAGGGGTGCGGAGGGCAAAGCAGAGAGATTTCCGCACAGAGGATCGGTGCCGACCAGCACTCACTAGCCCGAGAGGCTTGTCTTATCAACCACCGGGACAGGCGGGGCCAGGGAGCTGAGGCTCGTGCGTCGTTCAGATCCCAGGGAGAGGACTGGGGTTGGCTGAGTGAACACAGTCTGAAGGGGGCTAGTGCGCCACGGCTAGCCGGGAGGGAGTCCGGGAGAAGGTCTGGAGCTGCCAAAGAGGTAAGAGACTTTTTCTTGCCTCTTTGTTTCCTGGTGCGCGAGGAGAGGGCATTACGAGCGCCGCTTAAAGGAGCTCCAGAGACAGGCATGAGACGCTAAGGCTGCTGCTGCAGCCACCAAGAAGCCTGTGTGCAAGCACAGGTCACTGCCCACACTTCCCCTCCCGGGAGCCTGTGCAGCCCGCCACTGCCAGGGTCCCGTGATCCAGGGACAACTTCCCCGGGAGAACGCACGGTGCGCCTCACGCTGGTGCAACGTCATGCTGGCCTCTGCCGCCGCAGGCTCACCCTGTACTCCGTACCCCTCCCTCCCCCCTGTCTCTGTGAGCCAGAGCCCCCGAATCAGCGGCTCCTTTAACCCCGTCCTGTCTGAGCGAAGAACAGATGCCCTCAGGAGACCTACACGCAGAGGCGGGTCCAAATCCAAAGCTGAATCCCAGGAGCTGTGTGAACAAAGAAGAGAAGGGAAAACCCTCCCAGCAGCCTCAGAAGCAGCGGATTAAATCTCCACAATCAACTTGATGCATCCTGCATCTGTGGAATATCTGAATAGACAAGGAATCATCGCAAGTTGAGGAGCTGGACTTTGGGAGCAAGATACATTATTTTTTCCCCTTTTCCTCTTTTTGTGAGTGTGTATGTGTATACTTTGGTGTCTGATTTTCTCTGTATACCTTTGTCTTTACCATTAGTCGTAGGGTTCTGTCCGTTTTTGTTTTTTCTTTCTTTTTTTAGTATAGTTTTTAGCCCTTGTTATCATTGGTGGATTTGTATTTTGGCTTGGTTGCTCTCTTCTTTCTTTCTTTTTCTTTTTATTAATTTTTTTAATAATTATTTTTAAATTTTTATTTAATAACTTTTTTATTTTATTTTAACTTTTTGTTTCTTTCATTTTTTCTCACTTTTATTCTGAGCCGAGTGGATAACAGGCTCTTGGTGCTCCACCCAGGTGTGAGGCCTGTGCCTCTGAGGTGGGACAGGTGGGACATTGGTCCACAACAGACCTCCCAGCTCCATGTAATATCAAATGGTGAAAATCTCCCAGAGATCTCCATCTCAATGCCAAGACCCAGCTCCACTCAACAACCAGCAAGCTATAGTGCTGGACACCCTATGCCAAACAACTAGCAAGACAGGAACACAACACCACCCATTAGCAGAGAGGCTGCCTAAAATCATAATAAGGTCACAGACACCCCAAAACACACCACCAGACGTGGAAAAACATACAACAAAGATTACTCTACCCAGCAAGGATCTCATTCAGATTTGACAGGGAAATTAAAACCTTTATAGACAAGCAAAGCTAAGAGAATTCAGCACCACCAAACCAGCTTTACAACAAATGCCAAAGGAACTTCTCTAGGCAGGAAATACAAGAGAAGGAAAAGACCTACAATAACAAACCCAAAACAATTAAGAACATGGTAATAGGAACATACATATCGATAATTACCTTAAATGTAAATGGATTAAATGCTCCAACAAAAAGACATAGACTGGCTGACTGGATACAAAAACAAGACCCATATATATGCTGTCTATGAGAGACCCATTTCAGACCTAGGGACACATACAGACCTAGGGACACATACAGGGGATGGAAAAAGATATTGCATGCAAATGGAAATCAAAAGAAAGTTGGAGTAGCAATTCTCATATCAGACAAAATAGACTTTAAATTTACAAGCAGCTCATGCAGCTCAATAACAAAAAAACAAACAACCCAATCCAAAAATGGGCAGAAGACCTAAATAGACATTTCTCCAAAGAAGATATACAGACTGCCAACAAACACATGAAAGAATACTCAACATCATTAATCATTAGAGAAATGCAAATCAAAACTACAATGAGATATCATCTCACATCAGTCAGAATGGCCATCATCAAAAAATCTAGAAACGCTGGAGAGGGTGTGGAGAAAAGGGAACCCTCTTGCACTGCTGGTGGGAATGTGAATTGGTTCAGCCACTATGGAGAACAGTATGGAGGTTCCTTAAAAAACTACAAATAGAACTACCATATGACCCAGCAATCCCAATACTGGGCATATACCCTGAGAAAACCAAAATTCAAAAAGAGTCACGTACCAAACTGTTCATTGCAGCTCTATTTACAGTAGCCCGGAGATGGAAACAACCTAAATGCCCATCATCGGAAGAATGGATAAAGAAGGTATGGCACATATATACAATGGAATATTACTCAGCCATAAAAAGAAACGAAATTGAGCTATTTGTAATGAGGTGGATAGACCTAGAGTCTGTCATACAGAGTGAAGTAAGTCAGAAAGAAAAAGACAAATATCGTATGCTAACACATATATATGGAATTTAAGAAAAAAAAATGTCATGAAGAACCTAGGGGTAAGACAGGAATAAAGACGCAGACCTACTGGAGAACGGACTTGAGGATATGGGGAGGGGGAAGGGTGAGCTGTGACAGGGCGAGAGAGAGTCATGGACATATACACACTAACAAACGTAGTAAGGTAGATAGCAAGTGGGAAGCAGCCGCATGGCACAGGGATACTGGCTTGGTGCTTTGTGACAGCCTGGAGGGGTGGGATAGGGAGGGTGGGAAGGAGGGAGAGGCAAGAGGGAAGACATATGGGAACATATGTATATGTACAACTGATTCACTTTGTTATAAAGCAGAAACTAACACACCATTGTAAAGCAATTATACCCCAATAAAGATGTTAAAAAAAAAGAAAAAGAAATAAAGACTATTACAAGAGACAAAGAAGGACAACACAAAATGATCAAGGGATCAATCCAAGAAGAAGATACAACAACTGTAAATATTTATGCATCCAACATAGGAGCACCTCAATACATAAGGCAAATGCTAACAGCCATAAAAGGGGAAATCAACAGTAACACAATCATAGTAGGGGATTTTAACACCCCACTTTCACCAATGGACAGTTCATCCAAACTGAAAAGAAATAAGGAAACACAAGCTTTAAATGATACATTAAACAAGATGGACTTAATTGATAATTATAGGACATTCCATCCAAAAACAACAGAATACACTTTCTTCTCAAGTGCTCACGGAACATTCTCCAGGATAGATCATACCTTGGGTCACAAATCAAGCCTTGGTAAATTTAAGAAAATTGAAATTGTATCAAGTATCTTTTCTTTCTTTCTTTTTTTTTTTGTGGTATGTGGGCCTCTCACTGTTGTGGCCTCTCCCACTGTGGAACACAGACTCCGGACGTGCAGGCCCAGCGGCCATGGCTCACAGGCCCAGCTGCTCCGCAGCATGTGGGATCTTCCTGGACCGGGGCACGAACCCGCATCCCCTGCATCGGCAGGCGGACTCTCAACCACTGCGCCACAGTATCTTTTCTGACCACAATGCTATGAGACTAGATATCAATTCCAGGAAAAGGTCTGTAAAAAATACAGACACATGGATGCTAAACAATACACTACGTAATAACCAAGAGATACTGATGAAATCAAAGAGGAAATCAAAAAATAGAAACAAATGACAATGGAAACATGAACACCCAAAACCTATGGGATGCAGCAAAAGCAGTTCTAAGAGGGAAGTTTAGAGCAATACAATCCTAGCTCAAGAAACAAGAAAAATCTAAAATAAACAACCTAACCTTATATCTAAATCAATTAGAGAAAGAAGAACAAAAAAACCCCAAAGTTAGCAGAAGGAAAGAAATCATAAAGATCAGATCAGAAATGAGTGAAAAAGAAATGAAGGAAATGATATCAAAGATCAATAAAACTAAAAGCAGGTTCTTTGAGAAGATAAACAAAATTGATAAACCATAAGTCAGACTCATCAAGAGAAAAAGGGAGAAGACTCAAATCAATAGCATTAGAAATGAAAAAGGAGAAGTAACAACTGACACTGCAGAAATACAAAAGATCATGAGAGATTACTACAAGCAACTCTATGCCAATAAAATGCACAAGCTGGAAGAAACGGAAAAATTCTTAGAAAAGTACAACCTTCCGAGACTGAACCAGGAAGAAATTGAACATATGAAAAGGCCAATCACAAGCACTGAAATTGAAACTGACATTAAAAATCTTCCAATAAACAAACCCAGGACCAGATGGCTTCACAGGCGAATTCTATCAAACATTTAGAGAAGAGCTAACACCTATCCTTCTCAAACTCTTCCAAAATATGGAAGAGGGAGAAATACTCCCAAACTCATTCCATGAGGCCATCATCACCATGATACCAAAACCAGACAAAGATGTCACAAAGAAAGAAAACTACAGGCCAATATCACTGATGAACATACATGCAAAAATCCTCAACAAAATACTAGCAAACAGAATCCAACAGCACATTAAAAGGATCATACACCATGATCAACTGGGGTTTATCCCAGGAATGCAAGGATTCTTCAGTATACGCAAATCAATCAATGTGATACACCATATTAACAAACTGAAGGAGAAAAACCATATGATCATCTCAATAGATGCAGAGAAAGCTTTTGACAAAATTCAACACCCATTTATGATAAAAACCCTCCAGAAAGTAGGCATAGAGGGAACTTTCCTCAACATAATAAAGGCCGTATATGACAAACCCACAGCCAATATCGTCCTCAATGGTGAAAAACTGAAACCATTTCCACTAAGATCAGGAACAAGACAAGGTTGCCCACTCTCACCACTCTTATTCAACATAGTTTTATCCACAGCAATCAGAGAAGAAAAAGAAATAAAAGGAATCCAAATTGGAAAAGAAGAAGTAAAACTGTCACTGTTTGTAGATGACATGATACTATACATAGAGAATCCTAAAGATGCCACCAGAAAACTTCTAGAGCTAATCAATGAATTTGGTAAAGTAGCAGGATACAAAATTAATGCACAGATATCCTTTGCATTCCTATACACTAATGATGAAAAAACCGAAAGTGAAATTAAGAAAACACTCCCATTTACCACTGCAACAAAAAAGAATAAAATACCTAGGAATAAACCTACCTAAGGAGACAAAAGACCTGTATGTAGAAAATTATAAGACACTGATAAAAGAAATTAAAGATGATACAAATAGATGGAGAGATATACCATGTTCTTGAATTGGAAGAATCAACATTGTGAAAATGACTATACTACCCAAAGCAATCTACAGATTCAATGCAATCCCTATCAAACTACCCATGGCATTTTTCACAGAACTAGAACAAAAAATTTCACAATTTGTATGGAAACACAAAAGACCCCGAATAGCCAAAGCAATCTTGAGAACGAAAAATGGAAGTGGAGGAATAAGGCTCCCTGACTTCAGACTATACTACAAAGCTACAGTAATCAAGACAGTATGGTACTGGCACAAAGACAGAAATATAGCTCAATGGAACAGTATAGAAAGCCCAGAGATAAACCCACGCACATATGGTCACCTTATCTTTGATAAATGAGGCAAGAATATACAATGGAGAAAAGACACCCTCTTCAATAAGTGGTGCTGGGAAAACTGGACAGCTACATATAAAAGAATGAAATTAGAACACTCCCTAACACCACACACATAAATAAACTCAAAATGGATTAAAGACCTAAATGTAGGGCCAGATACTATCAAACTGTTAGAGGAAAACATAGGCAGAACACTGTATGACATAAATCACAGCAAGATCCTTGTTGACCCACCTCCTAGAGAAATGGAAATAAAAACAAAAATAAACAAATGGGACCTAATGAAACTTCAAAGCTTTTGCACAGCAAAGGAAACCATAAACAAGGCAAAAAGACAACCCTCAGAATAGGAGAAAATATTTGCAAATGAAGCAACTGACAGAGGATTAATCTCTAAAATTTACAAGCAGCACATGCAACTCAATATCAGAAAAACAAACAACCCAATCTAAAAATGGGCAGAAGACCTAAACAGACATATCTCCAAAGAAGATATACAGATTGCCAACAAACGCATGAAAGAATGCTCAACATCATTAATCGTTAGAGAAATGCAAATCAAAACTACAAGGAGATATCATCTTACACCGGTCAGAATGGCTATCATAAAAAAATCTACAAATAATAAATGCTGGAGAGGGTGTGGAGAAAAGGGAACCCTCTTGCGCTGTTGGTGGGAATGTAAATTGATACAGCCACTATGGGGAACAGTATGGAGGTTCCTTAAAAAACTAAAAATAGAATTACCATGTGACCCAGCAATCCCGCTACTGGACATATACCCTGAGAAAACCATAATTCAAAAAGAGTCATGTACCACAATGTTCACTGAGACTCTATTTACAGTAGCCAGGACATGGAAGCCACCTACGTGTCCATGACAGATGAATGGATAAATAAGATGTGGCATATATGTACAATGGAATATTACTCACGCATAAAAAGAAAACGAAACTGAGTTATTTGTAGTGAGGTGGATGGAACTAGTGTCTGTCATACACAGTGACGTAAGTCAGAAAGAGAAAAACAAATACCGTATGCTCACACATATATATGGAATCAAAAAAATAAAGAAAAATAAGTGGTCATGAAGAACCTAGGTGCAAGGCGGAATAAAGACGTAGACCTACTAGAGAATGGACGTGAGGACACGGGGAGGGGGAAAGGTAAGCTGGGACAAAGTGAGAGAGTGGCATGGACATATATACACTACCAAACGTAAAACAGATTAGCTAGTGGGAAGTAGCTGCATAGTACAGGGAGATCAGCTAGGTGGTTTGTGACCACCTATAGGGTTGGGATGGGGGTGGGTGGGAGGGAGGGAGACACTAGAGGGAAGAGATACGGCAATATATATATATGTATAGCTGATTCACTTTGTTATAAAGCAGAAACTAACACACCATTGTAAAGCAATTTTACTCCAATAAAGATGTTAAAAAAAAAAAGATAGCGAAATTAATCTACAGGTCAACATAATCTCTGTCAAAATCCTAGCTGGCATTTTGGCAGAAATTAACAAACTGGTCTAAAATTACTATGAAACTTCAAAAGACTCAGGATAGACGAAACAATCTTGAAAAAGACCGAAGTTGGAGGATCCACACTTCTTGATTTCAAAACATAGTAGAAACCTACACGACAGTAACCAGGACAAAGTGATACTGGTATAGGATAGACATATAGATGAATGGAATAGAATATAGAATTCAGAAGTCCACCTTCACATTTATAGTCAATTGACTTTCAACAAGGGTGCCATGACAATTCAATTCGGAAAGTATACTTTTCAACAAATGTTACAAATCAACAAATGGTGCTGGGACAACTTAATATCCACATGCAAAATAATAAAGTTGGATCCTTTTCTCATACCATACACAAAAAATTAACTCAAAATGTATCAAAGACCAAAATGTAAGAGCTTAAACTGTAAAAATATTAGAAGAAAATGTATGTCGACTTGAGTTTTTTTGTTTGTTTGTTTTTTTGGGTTTTTTTGGCCATGACACATGGCTTGGGGGGATCTTGGTTGCCTGACCAGGGATGGAACCCACACCCTGGGCAGTGAAAGCACAGAGGTGGACTTGAGTTTGGTAAAGTCTTCTTAGCTATGACACCAAAAATACAAGCAACAAAACAAAAACAGGTAAATTGGACTATATCAAGATTAAACCTCTTTGTGCTTCAAAGGACACCATCAAGAAGGTGAAAAGATAACCCACAGAATGGAAGGAAATATTTGCAAATCATTTATCTGATAAGAGAACTGTATAGAATATATAAAGAACTCTAACAATTCAACAACAACAGGAAAGAAAAGAAAAATAACCCAATTAAAACTGGGCAAGGATTTGAATAGACATTTCCCCAAAGAAGATATACAAATGGACAACAAGTACATTAAAGGATGTTCAACATCCTCAGCTATCAGCAAATGCAAATCAAAACTAGAATGAGATAACACTTCATACCCGCTGGAATGGCTGTTTACAAAATACAGATGCTAACAGTGTTGGTGACGACGTGGAGAAATTGGAACTCTTGTACACTGCTGGTGGTAATGCAGCTGCTTTGGAAAACAGTCTGCTAGTTCCTCAAAAGGTTATACATAGAGTTACTATATGACCAAACAATTCCACTTCTAGCTTTATACCCAAAAGAAATTAAAACATATGTCCATACAAAAACTTGTACATAAATGTTCACTGGAGCATTATTCATAATAGTCAGAAAATGAAAACTCAAATATCCATCAGCTGATGACTGGGTAAACAAAATGTGACATTTCCATATACTGGAACATTATTTGGCCATAAAAGGACTGAAGTACTGATACATGATACAACACGGATGAATCATGAAAATATCATGCTAAGTGAAAGAAGCCATTCACAATAGATATATTATATCAGTTCATTTAAGTGAGAGGTCCAGAATAAGCAAATCTATAGAGACAAAAAGTAGATTAGTGGTTACCTAGGGCTGAAGGCTTGAGGGGAAGTGGAGAGTGACTGCTAATGGGTCTAGGGTTTCTTTTGGGGTAATGAAAATATTTTAAAATGGACTGTGGGGAATTCCCTGGCGGTCCAGTGATTAAGACTCCGTGCTTTCACTGCAAGGGACCCGGGTTCACCCCTGGTCAGGGAATTAAGATCCCACATGCCGCACAGCACGGCCACAAAAAATAAGAATAAAATAAAATGGACGGTGGTGATGTTTGCACAACTCTGGGAATATACTAAAAACCACTGGATTTTATACTTTAAATGGGTAAATTTTATGGCATGTAATTTATATCTCAACAAAGCTGTTATATTAAAAAAAAAATTGGGTAAAGGATCACACAGCACAGTGCATGCTAGGAAAAGCAATGTAAGTTTAAGATGACCGGTAAGAAAAATTATTGGTTTGAAAGGGCATGGTTGTGAGTTGTGCCACATTTATGGAGCCAATAAAAATTATATTTAAAATATCTGTAAAGAGAAATGTAGTGTGTGTGTGTGTGTGTGTGTGTGTGTGTGTGTGTGTGTAAGTATCAAGCCATGGAAAAGAGTGAAATGGAAATAATATAGTGTCTAATTCTTTAGAAAAGATAAAAATTTGTGTTTTTTAAGTTTCATTTTTATATAAGAGAATATATTGAAATTTATCAACTGAATGACCTGTTCACTTCCTGAGAATAAACATTTTCTTCCTGAAGGGCTTTGAAAATATTTTGTGATCCATATCAAAGAGTTTAGTACAATTAAAAGGATTTTTGTAGTATCTCTTAGTTTATCCCTTGAGATCACTAAATCTGCAATACAGCCTACTTCTAAGAGATACTCAGCCTTTGAATTTCAATTTCCATCTACACTTTGTCTTTGCAATTAAGTATCCTTCTACCACTTTGTCGGTGGTAAAAAGAATAGTGGAGATATAGAAGCAGCCTAAGGGTCATGGTAATTTTCTGCTTGCATAAGATCTATTTTAACAAGTGAACTGAATAGAGAAAATAACTATAGCATTTTTTAAAGTATATCAGAGCTTAGTTTGACTTCATGAACAGGAAAAAATTGTTGCAATTCTATTGAGATAATTTTCAGAGAACCACTCAGAGAAAATAGAATATCCCTTCAAAGGAAAAAGTTCACCATTTAGTTTTTTTTCTTCAATCATCATCAAAAATATAATCAGTACACCTATGAGAGCAGCTTTGGCTATATAAGGTAAAGGAAATTTTAAGAACATAGTTTCTAGCGTAGAGGGGTTGAACATATCAAATATACCCCCCCCCAAAAAAAAATATATATATACATACATACACACCCAGACCCAACTCAGCTCAAAAACGACAGACAAGCAACCAAATGAAGTTGATGGGTTACGGATGTCACTTAATTTAGTGATGGGAAATAAAGGTTTAAAAAATTGGTAATAGAGGAGAGAATAGCAATATCCATTAGAATTCTACAAAATGGAAAACCATGGCTATTTTGAGGAATTATATGACTGCTTGAAATCTCAATTAACAGTTGTAGGACTGAATGTCTAGACTTCTGGTTTTATCCTGAATCACATCTCCATAGCAATACATTGGTTTATTTTGAGCATATCTCATCCTCAAGTTTATTACTATTTTAATTTCCCTAATCATTTTTCTCTTACTGAGAAATTTTTTACAGTACTTGCTAAAATATTTTTATTAATCATTTTATTTCTCTCCTTTCCTAGAAGTATGGTGAACTCTCCCAACACAAAAAGTATATTCCAACCTTCCATTCTCTGGCAATGAGCTAAATAATTTTTCTAAGTCTCCCCCCTTACTAAAGACTCAACAATGTGCACACATGCATATACGTTAGCTAAGCAACTGGGTCCTCCACACCAAATAAATAAATTTCAGAATTACAGTATGCTGAACTAGATCATTATGTTTGGATCAGAGATACTCTTAATTCAAAGCAGACAATGGAAAAGATTATATCATATCCTTCTGATGATTTCTGACTAACAAGATAAACCTCATAGTACAGACAGGATATAGTGTAGTGAGTTACGTAACAAAAGTCTTGTTCATTCATTTACAGGCAAAGTAACTAAATTCAATTTCATTTAAGTATGTCATAACTTAGTCAAATAAGTAACAATTCATTATAAAAAATAAGTTTTACAAAATTCTTTGGTTATCGCAAATTTCCAGGATTTGTATGATATTCCTGGGAAACCTGTCTTTCACATAAGTATAAACTATCACATAGTTTGGGAGAGAAACAAAGATTTCATAACATTTCCTTCACCACGGACAAATTAAGAGCAAGTTTGAAACACTGATTTCCACATGCTATAATAATATATGCTATCAGCCTTTTTTCCTCACTTAATAGAATTTCATGGTTTTGCCTTTTTTCTCTGTTCTGAACTTAGAAAAGCCTGGGTCACTTCTTTCCCAGAATAACAGGTTAAATGACTGTCTTTACTTAAAACTAATTGCCAATCTCATTGCCCTTCTCTCTCCATTAGAAAAATTCCCTAAAAATCACATCCAATGGTGCATTCTAAGTAGCTCTTCATGCCAGAACTTCAGAAATAAACCAGCTTGAACAAAGAGGAAAGTGAAGCATGCTATAAATTAATAACTAGTATTCTTTATGGTTGTGGGAAAATGTGCAGAATCCATGTAATTTTAGGTAAAGAAAATATACCCACAGTTGAGCTTGATGATGGTCTCTTTGAAAGAATATCATATAATTATTTGCAACTGAATATTGTCCTGATTCCATTAAGGATAAATTCTTATTATACATTTATTATGCATTTGAAGGGTCCAAAAATGTCACCTTGAAGTAATAAACCAATTGGTGTAACTGCAGAAATGGATGCCTATATAGTTCAGTATTGTTCAGCAATTTTCCAGAGGGACAGATTTCCAAGTCTAGATGGGCTATGTCTGCATTCAGGTTAGATTTATGTTTTTTAAAAACTCCCTGCAACTGTTCATCCCTCCTGCCTCTGACCA
Organism: Delphinus delphis; assembly: GCF_949987515.2. NCBI lineage: Eukaryota > Metazoa > Chordata > Mammalia > Artiodactyla > Delphinidae > Delphinus > Delphinus delphis. The sequence continues at coordinate 90,188,810 of NC_082689.1, forward strand.
CATTAGAAAAGATACAGATTAGGTCCATACCAGGGAGAGTAAGCTTGGAAGTTCAGGAGTAGGGTCCCAAGAGATCGATAAGACCTAATCAGTTACAAGTCACTTGTAACAAATGCTCAACATTATTTCCCACTGGCACACATCACATATTTTTTAACTTAAACTAACACAATAACTGAAAAGACTCTGTCCTGGAATTAAGAAGTGGAGGTGGGGAGGAGACAGATCTATGCAGGCGATTCCACAGATGTGTGTTTCCATTCTGCTCTTGTCAGATCCATCTGTTCTTGCCTGCACTTGAAAATCTAGGGTGTTCAAAGAAGCGCTCTCTCTCTCTCTCTCTCATCACATATATATATATATATATATATATACACACACACACACACACACATCTGTGCACCTGAACATGGGATCCTAAGCACAGACATTTGCCTTTTTTTTCTTTGCAAGTTTTGAATAATTTATTCTACCTCTAGTTATGCCTCAGGACAAATTGAGAAAGGTAACTGTGCTCCCTTGCTTACAGTTTTCTTTTTTTTTTAAATTAATTTATTTATTTTTGGCTGCGATGGGTCTTCGTTGCTGCGCACGGGCTTTCTCTAGTTGCAGCAAGCGGGGGTTACTCTTCATCGCAGTGCGCGGGCTTCTCATTGCGGTGGCTTCTCTTGTTGAGGAGCACGGGCTCTAGGCACGCAGGCTTCAGTAGTTGTGGCTCACGGACTCAGTAGTTGTGGTGCTCGGGCTTAGTTGCTCCGCGGCATGTGGGATCTTCCCAGACCAGGGATCGAACCCATGTCCCCTTCCTTGGCAGGCGGATTCTTAACCACTGACTGCACCAGCGGGGAAGCCCTTGCTTACAGTTTTTACATCCTCTCTCCCATCTACCCAGGGCAGCACCACCCCCACATACTTCATTGTGTTTATTGCAACTGAACTGAACAGAATACATTTCCCAGGACCCCCTCTGCTGCCCTGCTCCTAATCATTTAGATAAAGTAATATACTAGTTTAAATGAAAGTATAAATTGCTGAGTTGCCAAGGGGACAAATCAATAAATATTTGTTATTATTATTAGGTGGTGAGAGATCACCTTTTACCTGGCCCAGATTTCATATGTGGAGCCAGGAGACTCTAATTCTAAAACAATGAATAGAAAATAATATACTTTTTGATTGAAATGGTAAAAACATCTCTCACAATGGGATTTCTCATACCTGTCTAATACTTAGAATCACCTGGAGAGTTTTACAAACGTAAATAAGTCCCCCAAGACTCAGTGAATCAAATCTGTAATTTTTAAAAAGCCACACATACAATTCTGATGTATATCCAGGGTTGAAAACCAGTGTTCTAGACTCTTGCTACTGAAAGTGTGGTCCTGCACCAATAGCAGCAGCATTACCTGAAAGTTTGTTAGGATTTCAGAATCTCAGACTCTAGCCCAGACCTACTGAATCAGAATGGGCCTTTCCACAAGATCTCCAGTGATTTGTATGTATATTAAAGTCTGAAAAAACACTGAGGTAGAAGCAGCTACACCTGCTAGACCTGATGAAGTAAGTAGCTTTGACTTAAAACAAGCAGACAGTTCTGAAAACGAATCTACACTAAGAACTCTTACTATGGCAGCTGAATCACCTTATATTCCTGCTAAGTGAGTTCTAAATGAAGGTCTTCCCTTAATGGTCTTTTCTCTAAAAACAGGCAGTTTCAATGTGAATGTCATCACATGAGTAAAGTTATTCCATTGAGCTATAATCAGCTCATTCAAACAATGTATCTATTCCAAGAAAGAGAGGGCCACGTGGTTAGCAGTCTCAACTTAGTTTTTGAACTTTTCTATGTTCACCCAAACTTAAGCTCCAAACTTTTTCTTTAATATGCAATGTGATTAAGTCACACAGGAATGCAGAAAATTAAAATATTCAACACATTAGTATGCATAGCGCATCGTACTGTTAAATATTTATTGAGCACTAACAAGGGCTAACTCTACAAAACAGATTTAGATTCTGCTGGGAAGGACAGTACTGAAGACGATGCAAAACAGTAACACCTAGGATAACAAACTCAGCTCCAGCTCACAAAACACACAAATTTAAAATGTGTCCTCTGGACCAGGGCATCCTTAAGCAATTGATTTCGTCTCTCAGGCGGTTTATGTTCATACAATGAAAAGTCTTTCTCTCTATAATGAGCACCCTTGATTACACACTGTATACTTCCGAAAATAATCAAATAGTCAAATATTGTGCTCCTAATTCTGAGATAATGTTTAATTATTCTCTCTCTCTAGAACTTCAATATCTGTTGTTGTCTAACCCTAAGAAATCTGTTCAGAAAAACACTCTCTTACGGTAAAACAAAATTGTTTAGTGATTACTATGTTAGGAATATTTAATTCTAAATTAAGGCATAATAAAACTAATAGGATACAGATAATTTTCAAGGCACTACTTTGTTTTAAAAAATCCTCTTTTCAAAGCCTGATCAAGAACAAGTGATACAAGGTAAGGAGGTATTTGTAGTAAGTCTCAAACTTTTAAAGATATTTCCATGGTTTGAAAATAACAACTGCAACAATAACAACAACGAAAGTTGTGTTGAAACGAAAACATTTGCTTTTCCAAACAAACACTTAAAGACTTCTTTTCTGAGCTGATTAGTCCATCTGTACCTTCTCTGTGAAATTTCATCTGTCTGCCAATCTTGATATTTGCCAACACTCAGTCAGAGTACGATGCATCAATTGATTTCATTTGCTGTGACTCCACGTGGTGGAATTTCTTTTGGAACATGGCTGGCACCTGGATATATTTATTTATATTTGTACCGTATTTCAAAAGAAAATGAAATTAGGGTGAGGAAATGAGGGTGAGGCTTGCAGTATTTGCAAGAATGATGAGTGTGGGGAATGCCCGCATAAATTCTATCCTCTGTCTAAATGCATACATGATTAAAGTAACCAGATTACCATTCATTCATTCATCATTCATTTAGTAATGCATTTAGCAAAATGCCAGTCCCTGTCCTGGTGCTAAAAATACTAACTTAAAACATAGCTACCATTCAAGGAACTTGAGCTCTAGTAGAGAGCCAAATTAAACTTGAATACTACTTTAAAAACTAGAAGTCTCCGTATTTTATAATCTGGAATGCAGTCATTCATTCATTCACTAGCATGAATCCATTGTACTTATATTTAGGACGATGTCTTTCTGGTAGAACTCAGTGCTTGTGAATTAAATAAGATGCTTGCTGTTTGCTTTTCAGGATGGAAGATTGGTGAGGGAATCAAGAGAGGAGGATTAGAAAACAGTGCATTCTCATTTCACACCATGTCTGCCACGAAAGAAAACTAAGAGAGTTAGTAACATCTTCTGATGGTCATACTTTCATCTCTAAATCTGCTGCTGCTTTCAACTCTAAATCTGAAGCTGCAATCAGAATACTGGGTTTCCTTAGTAACAGTGTTACCATTTCTCAGAATGCTTTCAAATATCCTTTGCTTGGTTTCATTCTGCCATGTCCATCACAGCCCAGCTCCAACTTTACTTTATCCACAAAGGTTTCCTTGGTTCTTTCAGTCTGTGTTGTTTTCCACTTTTGTTGCTCCTCAACTTGTGGTCATACGACATAAGAGGTTAGGTCTTATTTGTATATGGACTTGTAAATAACTACTTCACATATTTTCTTTATCCAATTGAGTTTAAGCTTTTAGGAAGAGCCAATGTCATTACATCTATGGTGTCTCCTGGTTGTACAAGTGAACGCTTACTGCACATACAATGAAAACTCTAATTACTTATTGATTAGTGAATGGATCAATTGATTAATTGCTAAGTAGTTGCTCTTGGGGTCCTGCTGCCTTTAAATATTCATCACATAAAGAAACAAACAATATCTACTGCTACTGCCACCTCCTCCACCTTCATCCCCCCCGGCATCTATTGCTGCATATCTCTAGGTCCTTGATTTTGATCCTTCCAGGAGACATTTCTCCTAAGATTTCTGTAATTTAAAATACTGTCTCTGAGAATAATGATTACTTTGGGTTTCTGAGGAAGGAATAATTTGTTTTATCTGCTCAAATACTCCCTCATTTTTCTTATCATGAAAGAGTTTTCTTGTTGTTTCTCAATTTCTATAAATGAAACCAATAATTTTGATACGTCACTTGACTCAAATGATCATAACCCTAAAACGGTGCCTTGTTCACTCTTCTCCACCTTTTGCCTCCCATCTCACCTTTGTGAAGCAGCCCCCCGATCCAACCCCCTTATATTAGTGTTCTATTACTGTATAACAAATTACCACAAACTTAGCGGCTCAAAACAACACACATGTATTATCTCACAGTTTCCATGGGTTGGAGGCCAGGCCCCACCTAACTGGGTCCTCTGCTCAGGTTCTCACAAGGCTGTAATCAAGGTGCTGGCTAGCGCCAAGGTTCTCACCTGGGGCTCAGGGTCCTCATCCAAGCTTACGGTTATTAGTAGAAGTAATTTCTTTGTGATTGGAGGGCTAACTCCCCTGCCCCCATTTTCTTAATGGCTGTAAACAACTGGCTATTAACTTCTAGAGACCTCCCTCAATTCCTTGCCCCACAGACTCCTTCTCTCACAACATGGTAGTTGGCATCATCTCCTAGGCCAGAAGGAAAATGTCTCTCTGATCCTTCACCATCTTTTAAAGGCCTCATGGGATTAGGCCAGGCTCACCCAGGACAATCTCCCCCTTGATTAACTCCCAGTCAACTGATACGGACCTTAATACCCTGTAAAATCCCTTCTGCTGTGTAATGGGAGTGAGATATCATTATATTCAAAGGCCTTCTCCAAACTCAAGGAGAGAAGATAATACAGGTACAAGGTCATTAGGGGGTCATTTTAGAATTCTGTCTACCACACTCTCTTATCCTGTTTAATTTTCCCCCTTTTCCTCCATAATATTCCTCACATGGTATAAGACACACATATTTATTATATTTATTGTTATTGTCTATCCCCACTGGCATGTAAGGCTCTTGACAATAGGAATTATCTTATTTTTACACACGTACCACAAGACCTAGGATAGAGCTTGTTCCATTTTAGGTGCTCAATAAAAAAGTAATAGATGAATAAATAGAGGATCATGAAAGTGCTCTACAATCAATACAAAGTTATCTGGAGGAGATATCTTATTCAGATAAAGACAGAAAGCTCTTCCTTTGTTTCCCAGAAAGCAATTGTTTAACCATTGTGTTTATATACAACATTAAAGAAACAATTAAATAAGCAATACGCAGCCCATAAAATTCCACAGACATACATAAATAAAAATTTAACTGTAGTTTGTCTGGGGGTGAGGTAATTTGTTTCCAAACATTTGTCCTTGTTTTCATTTTTTATCTACTTTTCTACAAGTCAACATCACCCTTAGAATTGTGAAAATAAAACTTCCTGTACTAAATCTTTAAGTACTTGTTTTGAAATACAAACTTCTTCACAAATGTCCCTTTTGTTATTTTGCCACTGGCTGTATTAACAGAGTAAAACTTGTTCTTCAATGTCATTTTATTATATGAAGGTGAAGTTGATTAGTAGTTGCTCTTCAAAGGGAACTTAGTAACAGGTTCTATACAATAAAAATGGGAAAAGTTCCCCCAAATGATGAAAACTGAGGAGCCAAAACATTTTGTACCTTATAGAAGTTGCCAGGTGATTCTGAATATGCACCTGCTATCCAATGTGGTGTCCGGTGACCTAGCACTACATAACGTTAAGGAAAGCTCGTTAATTAAAAATGGACAGTGTCTTTATCATCGCTACCTAAAGGAATCTTAGGAAAATGACGTGCTCAAAACAAAGAAATCATTCAGCCCATAAAAAAACAATGGAAGTTACTTGGAACCATGGAAGTTAAGACTTGGATATTGACTCTTATATTGACTAGCTATTTGACTTAACAGCAATTTTCTTAACTTTAAATAACTGCTTTAGTACTTACTAGATGTGGACTCTTATGAGATATTGAACCATGCCTTGTTCTTACCATGTGCAACGCAAGCATAGGAATGGTACATCTCTTGTGTCCTGAGGATAGAACTGAATGTGAACATTTATGTGAAGTGCTAGGACAGTGCTGGACATAGTATAAATGTTCATATCTCATTTTACTGTGATAAATATAATAATAAATACTATCAGTATTATACTTCAGTGCACTTATAAAATTTTGAAGAAACACTGACATTTTTATATGGGAAATAGTTTGAAAGTTAAAACAATACTGGGTTTTGTTATTATTATAAGAAATAACTACAATGAATTTGCATAAAAAATATTTTGAAAGCATTTTATATTTTCAAAAGGAATTAAACATTATTTTTTTTCTATAACTACTGTCTATGAAATGACAGAGGGTTAGTTTTCTAAGAGAAGAATATGTCTCTTTCTATTCAGGTTTAAGCAGGATGTGGTTAGGAGAGTTGACTAATTTTGCTTTCCTCCAATCATGTAAAAGAGAGATGATTCCTGAGCTCACAAATATTTTGGTTGTAATTCTTCACAGGAACTCACTTGATTTTCTTATGATATCAGTAAATCACAACCTTAATGTATTTTCATGAGTTTCTGTGATTAAAATATGCTTTAAGAGAAAAGCACTCTTACAAAAACGTTTATTTCCTCTGCTTTTAGTGAGAATTCAGAAAACTTGATACAGTGCTGTTCACTCTCTCATCTCAAGTTCTATCTCTCGCTCTATGTTTCCTAGCATACTATCCAAGGTATAGGAATATCTTTCAACTTTCAACTTCAGTTGGTAGCTCAAGCAAGAAATCATGACATTTTCTGCTTAAATAACTATTAGTCAATTAGTATATACTGGTAAATATATACTTTAAAGCTATAAATGTAGATATAGATACAACTATAATGGATTATATATAGACTCACCGTGACTGAGATAGTTGAACACATACTTCCTGAAATTTCAAATATATTTCTAAGTGGAAAAGCTCCAAATGACTGTCTGGGTCTCTGAGACGAGTCCAAGCATATCCAGACAAATGAAAACATTAAGATGGACAATAACAATACTATTATTTTGATAATGCTACCATATAGTTTTGATGGCCTTTTTGCAAACTCAAAGAATTGTCATAAATGTCATCTAAATTTTTGCTGCAATTATTAGCTAACTTTTAGAGATTTACATTACTGTTACATATTTTAAATATGTAAATATCAAAGAATTTCCCAAGCTCACAAAGTAAGCAAGAATCCTCCCTAGTCTTTTTATTTCTAAAGTCTTCTAGGAGACTACATTAGTGTAACATTTACTCTCAAAAGTTAAACATCACCTGAGTCACAGAAGAGACTATACAATGCCTATGCAGAAAGAACTGAGCTAATGTGCTAGTGATCCATTACAGCCATCATCATTGGCTTTCACATATTTGACATATTTCTCAAAAAAATAATAAAATTCCAGACAAATAAACAATAATTCTGAAAACATAAAAGAGAGGTTAAGGTATAGAGGACAGAGACAGTGTTACAGACTGCATGTTTGTGTCCCTCCAAAGTTCATGTTGAAATCCTAATCCCCTTGTGATGGTATTTGGAGGTGGGACCTGTGGGAGGTGATTAGGTTTAGATGAAGTCATGAGCCTGGCGTCCTCATGATGGGATTAGTGCCCTTAGAAAAGGAGTCCAGAGAGCTAGCTCTCTCACTCTGCTTTCTCCATCATGTAAGGAAAAGAAGGCAGCTGTCTACAAGCCACAAACAGGGCTCTCACCAAACACAAAATTGTCTGGCACCTTGATCTTGGACTTCCCAGATTTCAGAACTGTGAGAAATATTTGTTGTTTAAGCCACCAGGTCTATGGTATTCTATTACAGCAGCCCAAACTGACTAATACAGACAGCTAGGCTTAATGTATACCTAACCTGATTTCCCAAAAAAGAGGCCCCAAAATACGAAAAGAGACAATATTCAAAGAGATCCTAGTTGTGAAATAAGAAGCATAAAAAAAGGAGAAAAAGAAAAAGAAACCTATGTAGTACTAATAAATCAGAGACTAAGGGTAAATAGTGGTCAACCCAGAATTGTATGCCCCATAAACTTATATTCATGACTAAGTATGAAATAAACACGGTTTAGACAAAATTCCCTATGGACATAAATCAAGAAAAAGGAGAATGATCCCAGAAGGGAATTCTGAGACGTGAGAAGAAATAATGAGCAAAGAAAATCATAAATATGTTCCTGGATCTAAAAATAAATGAATGAATAAATGAGTGAATAAACAAAACTTATTGTATAAAAGTAACAATGACTAATTTGAGTCATTAAAAGGATAACAGTGCAATTTTTAGGTTACATAGCAAAATAACAGAAATAGAATGTATAACCTCCAAACTACTAAAAGGATCAAATGGGATGAAGAAAAATAGAGAAAAAAAAACCATCCAAAAGAAATACAGATAAAACAAGACAAACAGAAAGCACAAAATTAGTAGCAGAATTGAATCCAATACATGAATAATAATTGTGCTAAATTCCTCAGTTTTTAGAATAGTTAAAGAAATAAAAGATAACGTGATACTGTTGACAAGAGATATCTCTAAAATGAAAAGCCACAGAAATGAGACTGGAAAAGATTGGAGAAAAATTATACCAGGAAAATCTACCCAAAAGACTGCTATTGTTGCAGACACACAGGCATGAAGGTAAAATAGCATGGTTGAATTAGTAAGGATCACCACACACTGACAAAGAGTTCAATTTACCATGAAGATACATAAATTCTGAAGTTGCATTACCTAATAGCTTTCAAACAACTATATAAAGAAAAATCAACATGGAAGTAGCAGGCAAATCCTCAATCAATATCAGACATTAAAATACCTCTCTCAGTAATTGAGAGATCAAATATACTAAAAATAAAGCAGAATTAATAAACTTGCTTTTATGGATATATAAGACACTGAACCCAATAAATTAAAACCTCATTTTTTAACCCCACATGAAACATTTCAAAAAGCGTCTAAGTATGTGGTATTAATGCATGTCTAACAAATTGCTAATGATTGATATGTACATATATATAATACATATATATTATTATACATAAATATATTTCCTAACCACAAGCAATTAATTTATAAACCAATATCCATAAATAACTAATTAACACAACCATATTATTAAAATAATGAGTATTTATCAATAACGATAATGAGTATTTATCAAGTGTGTCAGATGCAAAATCAGTACATCAAGTTGAATTGCATTTCAATATGCCAGTTTGAAGGAAATCAGAACATAGAATTTTAAAAAGAATATAACTTATAACAGCAAATAGTAAGATATACAGGAATAAACCTTTCTGGAGAAAATTATGAAAGTCAATTAAAAGACACTTAAAAAGACCTAAATAATCTAGAAAGAAGTAACATTTCGATAGATAAAAAGACTGAATATAATTAAAATTGTCCATTTCCTTTAATGTATAGAAACACAGCAAGCTTATTTTTTATACCACCAGGGTATTTTGTGGAACTTGATAAGCTGGTTCTAAAATGTATAGGAAAAAAATTAAGATAAATGAAATGAATAGGAGAGAGCAAAGACTCAAAAATATTCCTGAAGCAGAACCAAGAGCCTTGCTCAGTCAGGAAACATGATTTATTACAAAGCTGTAGTGATTAAGATGCTGTTGTACTGGTATAATGTTGGACAAATAAAACAACAGAAGAGAATAAAGAGCCCAGCAACTGATCTATATATATTAGGGAACATGAAAATATTGCCATCGCCAAACATTAGAGAAAGGGTAGATTACTGAAAAAGAAAAATGGTGCTAAGCCAATTATTCATATGAGAAAAAAATACCAGATCACAACTTTCTGTCACATAAAAGCATATTATGGAGAAGAATACGGAGGTTCCTTAAAACTAAAAATAGAACTACCATACGACCCAGCAATCCCACTACTGGGCATATACCCTGAGAAAACCATAATACAAAAAGAGTCACGTACCACAATGTTCATTGCAGCACTATTTACAATAGCCAGGACATGGAAGCAACCTAAGTGTCCATCGACAGATGAATGGATAAAGAAGATGTGGCACATATATATAATGGAATATATAAAAGAATAAAAGAAATGAGCCATAAAAAGAAATGAAATTGAGTTATTTGTAGTGAGGTGGATGGACCTAGAGTCTGTCATATAGAGTGAAGTCAGTCAGAAAGAGGAAAACAAATACCGTATGCTAACACATATATATGGAATCTAAAAAGAAAAACAAAAGGTGAATAACCTAGGGGCAGGACAGGAATAAAGATGCAGACATAGAAAATGGACTTGAGGACATGGCGAGTGGGAAGGGTAAGCTGGGACAAAGTGAGAGAGTAGCACTGATGTATATACACTACCAAACATTAAGTAGATAGCTAGTGGGAAGCAGCCGCATCGCACAGGGAGATCAGCTCGGTGCTGTGTGACCACCTAGAGGGGTGGGTTAGGGAGGGTGGGAGGGAGGCGCAAGAGGGAGGGGATATGGGGATATATGTATACATATAGCTGATTCACTTTGTTATACAGCAGAAACTAACACAACATTGTGAAGCAATTATATTCCAATAAAGATGTTAAAAAAATTAAAATAATTTATTTAAAAAAAAGCATATTATAGAGCTTCAGAGCCAACAAGATTTAGTTATTTTAAAGGCAAGATCTTAAACTTTACAAGGAAATATAAGAGAATATATTTATACCTCTGGGCAACAGAGAATTTTTAAAACAAGACTCAAAACAGATCTAAGGAAAGATCAGTAAATCCAATTAACTGAAATGAAAATCTGCTCATCAAAAAGTATCGTCAGTAAGTTAAAAGGCAAACTGCAAGCTGGGAGACTATATTTGTATTCATATAAGCAACAAACAATTAGCATTTCAAATATATAAAAACTCCTTTAATCAATAAGACGTAAGTCCAACAATCCAACTGAAACATACCCAAAATACATGAACAGATAATTTGCAGAAAAGAAAACATAAATTTCCAATAAATAGAATGATTATCTGATCTTTAGTAATCAGAAGTAAATCAAAAGCAAAATTCAGTATTATTTCAGCACCACCAGATTCACAAAAATTTAATTCTGACAATTCCAAATATTGTCAAGGGTGTAGCGAATTGAGAACTCCTACATATTGATGACAGAAGTGTAAACTGCTACCACTTTTGAAAGCAATTTGTTGGTATGTAGTAAATGTGCACTTGGATGTGCCCTATATTCTAGCAACATCATAGTAAAGCAGAGCTTCTAGCATTTTTCAAGTCCATAGAAAAAGAAAATATTTCCATAGCATACTAGGGTAATGAACAAGGCTGTCTGCAGCCCCAGGACTGAAGGGACCAATAACCCTGCACATCTATAACCCAATTACTAGTTGGGAATACTGCCCTAAAGAGGACCTTGCAATTTGCATCTAGAGACTTGTATGTTTAGAATGGTCATGGCGGCATTTGTTTTAGTAGAAATATAAAAATTAAACTAATGTACATATCAATTGGTAGTAGAATGAACAAATAAGTTATAGCATATGTATACAACAGAATAAATATGATACAAGTGTCAACAAAGATGAATCTCAAGAGCATAATATTGAGTAAAGAATCAAGTCACCAAAAATGTGTGCTATATGATTACGAAAACCAAAATCAAAACTAAAGCAAGGTTTTATCACAACGTACATTTGTATTGCTATGGGTTGAAATGCGTCCCCCCAAAGTTTCTATGTTAAAGTCATAACCCCCAGTACTTCAGATTGTGACCTAACTGGAAATAGAGTCACTGCAGATTTAATTAGTTAAGACAAGGTCATACTGGAGTAGAGTGGGTCCCTAATCCCACATGGCTGGTATCTCTATAAAAAGAGAAAATTTGGAAGCAGTCACACCTAGAAAGAGAAAGTTGTGTGAACATGGAAGGAGAGATAGGGTGATGCATCTACAAGCCCCAGAATGCCAGAGTTTCCAGCAAACCCCCAGAAGCTGAGGAGAGCCATGGAACATATTCTTCCTCACAGCCCTTGGAAGGAATCAACTCTGCTGGCACCTTGATCTTAGACTCCTAGGCTCCAGAACTGTGAGACAATGAATTTCTGTTGTTTCAGCCAACCAGTTTGTAGTACTCTGTTACAGCATAATATATATAATTATTATATATAATACATAATTACATATCTTGTATTATATAAATATGTATATGTTTAATATATGTATACATAATAAACATATATCACATATAATATATATTATATATCTAATATAAATATAGTAATATTATCTACCTTATAATAAATAATACATGCAATTTAAAATATATCATATATAAATATGTAATTAAGTACATAATTTTAATATATAATTTTAAATCTCTGATATATTTGATGACCGTTTTTTCATCCAATGTACTTCAGAACCTTATAATGAGTAACAAGTTATTCATAACTGATTTTTAAAAACTAGTGATGTTATAGGAAACTTTGCTCTACACCACAAGAGAAAAAGTTGAAAAGTAATATAGATGTCTGTGTAATTGAGATAATTATATCTATCTCAAAGGATTGTTTGAAGATTAAATCAGTTAATGTAAGTAAAATACTCAGAAAATTGCCTGAAGGTCATGATGATTGTAATGATTATTAGAACAAAAACACAAAATATATTTTTATCTAACCCAAAAAATCCAATACCAATTTCATATCATATAGTATACAATTCACATTAAAATTTACCCAATTGTGAAAGGATGTCCTTTGAGCCTTTTTTTTTTTTCAGAGGGGAAGAGTTTGAAGACTTTTGAATGCCTTTCAATAGCCTTTCAGTACTTCTTTGTCTCTGACACAAAAAGGTGTTTCAAGCTCACCTTCTACCTTCCACATGCTATATCTGGAATCTGTTATTGTTCCATGAAGCTCTGGCTCCTTTTCCTAGGAAGAGTAGTTAGAAACCAAGATAGGGGCACTAAATTGGCCTATTGCTGCTGGAATGCCATAACTTCGGGGTCCTTTTTGTGGACAGAGCTATAAAAATATTTTTTTAAGTCCTGACTGAGTTCCATTCCCAGCCATCCTGAAGTAGCTAGTATTGGACTTAACCCTTTACCTTAAACAACTGTAAAACTGGACAAAATATATGATATAACTGCTTTTAAGCTTTGGACAACACACAGCATCCATTTGTGATTCCATGAGACCAGGGAAAAGCCTGAAGTGAGCTTTCTGCCCAAGGGCACTTTCCTAATGCAGACAGCAGAATTTTTCTGGCCAGAGGAAGCAAAGTGTAGTGCCTGCCAAAGAGAATGCATAAATCTTCATATAATATAATGAAACTCTACTGAGTAAAGATGAATGAACTTTGATAAGGAGCCAAAAATAAAAGAACATATATCCAGGATTCCATTCATATGAAGATCTAGAACAGGCAACACTAATCTGCGCTTAAATAAATGAGAAACAAACTATATCATATGCTACATTTCCATATGTACTAAGGTTCATTTCTAAATTCTCCATTCTATTCCATTGGTTCCTGTGCCCATAACAGACTATACTTGCAATCACCTTATAGACAGCTTTAAGCTCGGATAGAGCTATTTGTCTCCCAAACCACCATTGCTCTTCTTTTTCAATATTTTCCTAGCTCTTCTTGATGTTTATATCCCCATATAAACTGTAGAATCAACTTCTCCAGTTTAATAAAAAGTTATTGGCATTTTATTGATTCCTTATATTTATATATTAACCTGGAAAGACTGACATCTTTATGATAAGAAAAAGAGGTATCTTTATATTCAAATCCATTTATGTGCTTTAGGAGTGTTTTAACATGTTCCTCATATAGATTTTTGCATATTTATTCTTAAGCATTTTATTTTATTTTTTGCTATTATAAATTGTTTTTCCTACTATATCTTCTAAGGAGTTATTGTTTATATATAAGACGACTATAGAATTTGTGTATTCGTTATAGCATCTTGCTAACTTACTGATTTCTTTTTTTAATTATAAATTCTCTTAGAATCTTGACGTATACAGTCATATCATCTCAAATAAAGATGGTTTATCTTCTTTTCTTCTACTTCTTACATTTTTAACAATTTTATCTTACCTGATTTCTTTGTTGGATACTACTAATACAGTGGTTCTCAACTCAGTGTAATTTTGTATCCCTAGGAATATCTGGAATTATCTGGAGACATTTTCGGTTGAGAAACGCTATTCTAACACAGTATAGTATTAAACAGTAGTGAAAATACCGAATGTCCTTATCTTATTCCTGACTCCACGGGAATGCCTCTTGTGCTTCTCCATTAAGTAGAAATTCTGATCTCATTGCTGTTCCTATTATTTTTGAAAGTTTTTTTTTTTTCCTTTTCTCTGGAACAAGATAAGTGCCATCGGGATTATCTGAAACTAGAAAGTTTAGTAGAATTGCCCAGTGAAACTCTCTGGGTCCATGTGAAGTAAACGTTATTTTCCCTTAGACATGCTATCTCTGGGAAGGAGAACTGTAGGGGAACAACTGGGAGCAACTTACGATTTTCAACATTTAAAAACATAATTTTAGTTTAAGAAATGTGACCTGGAGTTTTCCTAGGCCCATTAATTCAAGAATATGTGTATGTGTTTATACATGTATATATGCAAATATACGTATGCCATTTAACTCTTTACAGAACTAGTGTGACCAGTGTATGCACTGGTAGATAGATATGTGTCTTCTGTGATTCATGAGTGCTAGCTAGGAGAGTTTCCTCGTTTAGGATAATGTACAACTAACCTGTTCATTTATGCCTAAAATGTAATCCAGGAAACTCAAGTGTCTCTAGTATTTTCCCATCAGTGGACTACCCCTTTACAGTCACCAAACGTAGCCAGATTCATTATCCAGTTTGACTAGAGGAAGTCTGATCTTTTCACCAAGCGTTTCGGAGAATCCTCTAGATGTCTATCTATATCAAACTGTTTTTCTAAAGATGACACATATTTTTAAAGGTAAAAAATTTTAAACTCCATGAGTCTATTCCAGCTATTATTAATGTAACTCAACCATTGTAGTCATTGCTATGAAAACATTTAAAAACCTCGAATTATTTTCATCTAAATTTTGTATATTACAATGAATACTGATAGGATGAAGGCAATGGGATATCAAAATGTCTGCTAAGTTATCAAAGAAAGATTTGATTGTGCTTAAAAGAGTTTATGTTTTAAAACATTTTTATATTAACTGTTTTAATTGTTGGACATGGCAAGTTATACGTGAGAACTCCACACAGAACGAACGAGTATCCTATTTTTAAACCGGGCTGTACAGCTAAGTGTTTTCATCAGTTTTTTAAAGCATGATATGTACTTTGCAATAAATATTTTCAATGATTTTTCAGTAGTCATGTACTGCAAAAGTTAGTAGAGAATATTGATGTGCAACAATAATATGAATGCATAATAGATGTTATTCTGTTTTATTTTAGAACTTCTTTCTTTGGCAGTTATTTGCCATTTCTTCATAACGATGCAATAGCATGAGCCCAGAAAAATCTCCATCTACATTTCATGTATTATTCATATTAATTTAAAAAGCAACTAGCTTTCAAAGGGTTAGCTCCAGAGAACAAAATTTTATGGTCACCTTTAAATTACAGTAACATGGCCAGGAACTAAGGACTTTAGTTGTATTAAACACAACCTAAAGCAAATTCAAATCAATGTTTGATAAATGTCTCATTTTCTCAGTAAAAGGCTTTTCTAAATCTCTTATGATATCCTAGAATGCAGACGGGTTACGATGCCTGACTTCAAAATGGATAAAGGGTTGCCAATGTCCTTTTATAATTTTCCTCTGAACATCCAAAAAAGGGATAAAATCCTAACCCAGTAATAGTTTTAAGTGACCAAAATATATAACAAATCACTAAACTGCAACTATTTAACTTACTTTGAGAGAGACTATTTTGAAAAGTGTACCATATAAAATCATGTTTTAAGGAATCTTCCTCACCTTAAATGGTATGTGAACATTGAATTGGTAATATTTCATTTGGTTGCATCCTGTTTTGCTAAAGCAACTAGCTAGCTGGAGGTTTAAACATATGCTGTGCACATACGTTAGAGTCACTGAATGAATACTTGCTTATTAATGGATGAAGACATTTTGGGGTGTGATGTTTGGTTATGAGTTTAAAAACTGGCACTAATATACCATTTATGACTCTTGATCGCAGATGATAGAAAACTTCGGCAAAGGAGAAGCCTTAAGCCAAAGAACAGGGCCAGCTTTAAGAGGCTTGATTTGGTTTCAAACAATTTTTTTTTCAAACAAGATTTTTGATAATGTTTCTCCTTCTGTGTGGTCTGGGCTTTTTTTTTTTTTTTTTTCCTATTTTTCTTTCTTTCTCTTTTCTTTTTTTTTTTCTTTTCCTTTCTTTTGTTGATGTTTTTGGTGCTGGCCCCATTCTGACAAAGGCTTTGCCTCATGCTGCCAAGATGTCAGAAGGGACAGCCCTTCACTTTTGTTGGATTTTATTCATCAGAAGTGAGTGAGTGAGTCCAAAGGCACACAAGCTGAGGGTATTACACAGAGACATAATAGAAAGCAGAAGACTTTGGGAGCCCTTAAAGAAGCTAGGCAGCCACGAAATAACAATAACCCAGAACAAACAGGGCAGGCAGCAAGCTCTCTGAACTGGCAGGTGTATCTAAAGAAGGTGAGGGGTGCGTGTTTTGAATTTGCTTTAGGTTGTGCTTAATACAGCTAAAGTCCTTAGCTCCTGGTTACGTTAATATAATTTAAAGGTGACCATAAAATTTTGTTCTCCTCTTAAGTGTTGAAAGAAAGAAAAAGGAAAGAAATCTTAAAAAAAAGAGGAACATATCTTTAAATTCCTTAATTGTATCTGTTCTGGCAATCCAGTGATCACTTCTGCATGGAATACTGGTGATTTTCTTCTTTTCATGTACTTGTACTTTCCAAATGCTACATAATGTGTATGTCTTATGTCTACTTATACTTTCAGGAAAAATACTTAAAACCTTGAAAATGATATTTAGAGTTCAAAAAATTTTTACTTTGTGTCTCAGACTCTGGGAGGCGCTAATTTATCTTCAGTAGTTCTGCTGTTTTATTTTATAGACTGTTCCATCTTTCACTGTTTTCAGATGGTTTAAGAGC